>NW_026267372.1:231609-238905 GCF_000697945.3 Frankliniella occidentalis | reverse complement strand
TAAAATTAATTTGTTTATTTTTGGGCCACTTTCGTGATAGAAACTCCCTCTAGCGCCTAAACGGTGAGAGATAGAGCAAAACGGACAAAATTTTCGCCTACGGGGCTCAACTTTGACGAGATACCCCTTAGGAGATCAAAAACAAAAAAAATCTTTCTGGGAGAATTTTTGAACCTTGGATACCCCCATTCACGCACTTAGGGGTGGTTGCCAGGATTTGCCGTAGGCGTTTCGTTCTCTTGGAGTGGACCTTGAGATACCCTGAAAATTTCAAGTCTCTAGCACATCTCCTTCTAGTGGAACAGACAGACAGACAGACACACAGACACACAGACGCACACGAGGTCGTTTGCATAAGCCCGCTGGATAGCTTTTACAAAGCAGAAGGGCGGGCTAAAAATACACAAGAAAAATTAGATTGACTCTCACACCCCAAAATAAACTGTAAGCATGTCAAAGCCTATAAAGCTATCAAAAACAAAAAATGGTCAAAACAGTAACAAAATGCTGATTGCCACTTATTCAACAGCAAAGAGAAATGCAATGAAAAACCTCCAGGTAAAACACTACAAACAACTTCAAAAAAAACAAAAACATTTGTATGACACATCCACGGCTGATATTTGATGGATTCAGTCTCAGAAAAGACAGTTAAGCTGAAGCAAACTAGAGCCCCGCAAAGAGCGAGCTATGCAAGCTATATGCCTACCCCGACCTCCCTCTCACCTGTCGAAGAAGAACCTCCACAATAATAATGCCCACAGTCTTCTAGAAGCTGGAAATATTTACGGGGAGGAGGCAGTCGATGGAATCAATCATAATGTTGATTACGCAGTGGGTGAGGAGGATGAAGATGTCAGCAGCCAACCGAGACGACGCGCGGACGCAGCGCACGGGACGGCAGCCCGCTACCAGGCACGGACGGACAGAAGACGCGAGCTATGGCCGAGGCATCTCCCTCTCCTGTGCCCGAGAATTTAGTCCCGCTGGTTTTCATTGTTAAAGACGAGTTGATCAAGGAGATCCCGGAGCAATGTAAGCTGCGTGAGCCTCTCGAGAAATGCAGTCCACTCGAGATCCTGGCTAGAGCCGTCTCTTACATCAACGGCCATGTGTTCGAAGGCATCTACCCGGTGGAGAATAAATTGTGGCGGGCGCAAGCTATGCACACCGTAAAGGCTTGGCTCAGGCACAACAAAGGGTACAAGTTTCATGGGGATTTCATGCCAAGGTCGCTCTACAATGCGACCAGAATTGTAGGGTATCTGGCCGCCCAGAAGAAGTGCGAACAGCGACTCTCTAATGTCGCTCATACTGTGACATTAGACATGCATCCGGTGGTGTGGGCACTTTTCGACCCCTCACTTGATGTAATATGCAGGCAGAACGACCTAGGTCTCGATACCCCATCTGTCGCTGAGCCTCTGTTCCTTGTCGTCAATGTGCCGACACCGCAGCCGGAACAGCCGCCGGGAATTTCAGGAGCAAAATTCTTTAGTGACCCAATGGTTGAGACATTTGTTCCTTCAGGAAAGAACAGGTGTCAAGCATTATACGCTGTGTGTCCCCAGTTACGGTTGCTGTCTAAGAGCGACTAGTTGCACTGAGAGTCAGCGCTAGTACGACTGGAGAAGACCTTTTCGAGGTTCTTAACGGCACTTTCGAGGAACTTAACTTAGACTGGCGCAACTGTCTTGTAGGGCAGTCCTATGGCGGGGCCTCCAACATGCGCGGTCGCTACATAGAACTTCAAAACCAAGTCAAACAAGAATGTGACAGAGCGGTCAGTGTGTGGTGCTGGGCTCACCGGTTGAGCCTTTCTGTTAAAGCACCTCCTGATTGCTGCCCCGAATCTGCCAACCTCTTCAAAAAGTTGAAATGTCTTGATAAGGGGAATTCCAGAAAAAAGCGGAAGTAGTGGTCAATATTTCAAATTGGTCCTAGAGACGTGTCGAAAATTGCTTCGTGTTGTCAAAGGACCATATTTTCGTAATCCTAATTGTTTTACTTCTACTGAGCTGAAAGTGAGTGTCTCATTCGTGAAGAGTTTCTCTTTATACTTTTCTAACTCCTGACCTTAAAGTCTGTGCTCTTAAAAAAATCTGAGAAAAGTGCCTGTGAGATTTTTCAGTTCTGTTAAGAGCTTAAGTTGTATTAAGATTCTTGTTGTTTTCCTTTCTTTTCGTGTTGTACGGAAGTTCGGCAAACTGTTACATTTCCTTGTCGAAATACCCATCTTCTCAAACCCTTTTTACTCCACTTTTTTTTCCACTTTATTCCTTTATCATTGTCTTTTACTCACAATACAAATGTTGTTGTATTGTGTTCAACTTGAGAAAATTAAAAAAGACTTCTCAAAGTTTTGAAATCCTTTCACTTAAATCATTTTGTTTCTACTTCTCAAAGAGAAAGGGGAAAGAGGGGAAAGTGGTAGGATGACATAAGGACAGACATTCTGCTTGAGTAAGATTCTTTTTTTTTTCTTCAGCCAACTCACTCAAAGTTCAGACCCTGAACTCAGGGCTAAAGATTGCAAACGGTGCAAGGTAGAGTCAAAGTCAAACGGACGAAATTTTCGCCCCAAGGGCTCTACTTTCACGAGATACCCCTTTAGGAGACCATAATTTTTTTTCCTACTTTTTGGGCCACCCCTTATTTCTTTGTTAGCTCATCTCCTTCCTCTTACACGGACGGACAGACAGACAGACAGACGGACGGACACGAGAGCGGTTGCACAAGCCCGCTTTAATGCTTTTTCAAAAGCAGAAGGGCGGGCTAAAAATCAGCAAAAAATCAGCAAAAAATCAGCAAAAAATCAGCAAGAATCAGCGCAACCGTAGACCTCCGTAACCGAACTTTCACGTGATTTGAGTAGGATTTTGAAAACTCCCCCCCCCCTTTTTTGACCTGGGTCCGCCTCCTAAAAAGTTCAAAATTATTTTTAAAAATGACGGTTATGGTAACGTCGTCGTCCAAACGGTCCAAACTGCCGAAGGTGTTACAGACATCGCCTTCGCCGTAGCCACACCCATCTCTGTACAGCTTGGTAGTTATCTCTGATTCTTCCCCAAAGCAAGTACGTTTTTCCAGCAAGGAGCTATGTCCAGAAGAAATTCTGCTGTGAGTTTTTCGGAACAAAAAGAAAAGTTGGAACAGGAAGACGATCCGATGCTGCTGAGTTTGGCTCGTTTCGACTAAGCCCTAAAAAAGATGAAGCAGCTGAATTTTTTTGTAGATGGGCCGCTGGATGAAGATGAAGATATTGTTGAGAAGTGAGAACTTGACGAAATTCAGTAATACAGTGATCATTGTGACTACCTTGTAACGAGGACTCAATAAATACCTGTCCCTGACTCAGCCTTTCCTTTAACCACCCCTGCCAGGCGAAGTAGAACTACCCCTACCGCCAGTACCTGGCGGCAGGAGGTGACCGCCGCGCGGCCCGGGGACCGGACTGCGCTTGCCGTGGCAGTTTAGTTTTGGCTGAGTTTGGAGACAGTCGTCGTGTCCTGCCCGATGCACACCGTTCCGCGCTACCAAGTGATCTTGTCACATAAACCATTAAATTCCTGGTTATTGCTCACACAATAACGCCCGCAAGGCGAAAAATATCGATGACAACCCGTGGCTCAACTTGTCTAAGAATGCAGAAGTTCAATGATAAATACGGCGAAGGTCCTGTTTTAAAACTATTGGAACTGCCGTTGGTGGTTGCACGGGCCAGCTGCCACATATTGCTGAAGAAGCAGCCTTCCAGAAAATTCTTTGTGCCTACCAAGGCAGCACAGGTAAGATACATTTGGTCATAGTTGTTTGGCCACAATAATATGTCTTTCACTGTTGGTCATGAATGAGCTGCACATACTGTTAGTCGCCGTTGACGGGCCTGAGGCCCGTATCTTTGTGCACATTTTCCACTACCCGACCCGGGTGTCAGCGCCGCAGGCCACGGCAGATGTATGCCAGGCGCGTCGCAGCCTAACAGTGTTTCATTAGATCGCGAAGCCTGTTACGCGAGACGTGGTCTATAGACCACGCTATAGCGTACATCTACCTTGTATATTTTTGCCTGAGCGATAGCGAAGCCTATTTACTCCGGTGATGATTAAAAAGCTTTGTGTCTGTCTGTAATCACGATACCTCGAGAACGGTTTGAGCTCGGTACCTGAAATTTCTAGTGTAATTTTGTCGCATATTAATCAAGAATTGTATTATGAGCCCTCTACCTTATAAATTGACCTGCCAATAAAATCATTTTTACATCTTTTTAAGACGTAATTTGGCAAAGTAGAAATTTTCGCCCGCAGGGCTCTACTTTGATGAGTTACCTCTTAGGAAACAGTACAAAAATATTCATAACAAAGTGTCATTTGTAAGACCTATGGTTTTTGATTTTTATTTAAATCCAATTTTTGAGCTAGAATGCTTTTCTTCGAACTTGATCTGTCTTTTTAGGACACAAAACGACCCTGAAGATCCCAGGTCGCTAGCTCAATAGGGTGTTCCAGGCAATCTAGAACGGAAATAGGAAAAGAACAAACTCACTTACCTTTCTGTTTCCGCAATGGCTCTGATTGGTCGAGCTAGTCACGTGCCTCCGCGACCTTTCAGTTATGAGAAACTGTCAGATGAGTTTCGAGCTCCCCTCCATATTTGAGAGGTTAGGAATGGACCAAACTACCATGGCAGTTTCTCATACTGGGCGGACGGAAACAGATAAATCAGTGAGTTTGTTCTTTTTCACCTCCGTTTTAGATAGCCTGGAACACCCTATTCGTTCTCGAGTTATCGTGCGCACAGACGGACACACAGATAGACAGACGCGAAACTTTTTGATCATCGTTGGCGTAATAGGCTTCGCTAATCGACACTTCTTCGCCTTCGTACTTCCTCCAGCCATGTTTGCGCAGGCACATCAACACAAACACGAGGACCTACGACGCCTCCTGAGTCACCGCACTACCACCACTCCACGCTTATTTACCTCCACAAACACAGAAAACAATCACTAATCACACCACTACCTCATTGGCTGAGCGAACGGAATTTTTACCGCAGCCCTAACTTACACTTAGCGAGAGTATGAGATAGAGCCAATTTTGGAGCTAGAATACCCTTCCTCGAACTCGGTATGTCTTTTTATGATACAAAACGACCCTGAAAATCCTAGGTCGCCAGCTCAATTCGTTCTCGAGTTATCGTGATGACAGACAGACAAACAGACAGACACACACACTCAGACGCGAAACTTTTTGATCATCACTGGAGTAATAGGCTTCGCTAATATCGCTCAGCCAACAAAGGAAAATCTTTGTATTACAAAGGTTGAGACTGGTAACATTCCAAACATTTAGCGCAACCGTTAAACGAAAGAGACGCTTTGCAAATTACCATGCGGTTTCTTCGTAAGACGTTTCCTTTGTATGCTACGTAGTAGTAGTAGTAGTAAGAGTGTTTCAAATAAATCTTTTTGGCTGGCAACTCCAATCGGCAGGGGCCGGGCCTGCCGGCGGTAATGGTCGGGCCTGCGGCCCGACCATTTCTGTCACGCGATTTGCTGAAGAGCACAATCAAATGATGTAACGCGCCTTCGGCCCGCAAAGTTCGTCGTCCTTAAAATTTGCCCCGTAGACACGAGAAAGGGATGTAACGGTGAAGCACCGCGACTACAACCCACACGTCTGCTTAGAAAACGTTTTTTAGGTTGGGGGGAGAGTGTTTCTTTCCTCTTTTGCGGTTTTGGGCCTTCTTCCACATCTTATTGTTAGCTACAGCAATTTTCAGCTTAAAAGGTAAAACATATTTAAGAATAAAATAAATGTCTCATTTTTTGGGATAAGCAAAACAACCAAAAGTCAGCAAAGCAACTAGAACTTATAAATATCCATATATTGTGATAGAGAGCTATTATTGTATATGAAAGAATGTCAACTGAAACATAGGTACTTCATACTCATCCATGCCAGCCATGTCGAAGAGATTCAGTTGGCACAAGTTAGATGGTCAGAGAAAGCGCAATCCCCACAGCTTAAAAACTAAAAGTCCCTGTCACAAAACGTTCAGCGTAAATCAAAGTTAGTATGAGCCACTTTTACAATTTTTCTCAACAAAATACACGATGACATCACTTGAGCTATTCCAAATTAAACATCTTAAAAATAAATGATTTTTTTAAATTAATTTTTTAAAAACAATATATGAATCTTTTTATCACATAGATGCTTAAGCCAACTCACAAGTTCTAGCCTACTCCCCATCCCGACTTAAATTTCTCCTTATTTTTTAAAAGTGAGAGAACAGACTTTTTGCACCAGGAATGGGGCCACCTAGGACGCTAGGCATACACCAAATGTAAAATGACACATGCAAAAAAAGTTTCATTGAATCCGGGACAATTTTTTTTTGCCGTGAACTGTCTGGCGAGAAGACTTCACCGCCATTTCAAACCCCAGAACCAGAACCCCTGCCAGTATCGCGTACCACCGCCAATGTCACATGACTGCATGGCGGAATTGCCTACCTACTGCTTTGCAGGCGCTACATGCACAAAACCAAAAACAATGTGCCCTAGCAAGCACAAAACAAATTCCGTAAAGAACGAGCAGATTAATTATATAGCAAATTCATTCGGTACACCTTGCAACTTGTTTAATGTTGAGTTCGTTAAACTTGGAAGCCTTTTCATAGTTTACTTGTAGTTCTTCCACGTAGGTTTACGGTAGGATTCTTTTGTTATTAGATTCAGGATATACCTGTCTTCATGGTTCACTTCTATAATGTCAGTAATATATTCAGCTGTTGCTTTTATTTCCATGATGTCAATCAGAAATTTATTCTTGAGATGAAGTGCTATTCCATCCGACAGTCTGGCATCACCATACCTTCCAAAGCTATACAGTGGGCGATTGAAGTGTCATACGGAATGTTTAGCAAGTCGCCTTGTACCATTACTATTTCATTCTTAGCAAAGCTTTGAAAATCCTTCTTCATTCTTTTTTGGCCGGACTAGGAATGACATCGTGTTTTGGAGTACCATTGTCTTCTTTTCTAGACAGCGGAGTCGTCTCCTACGATCGATTTGCCCGGATTGTCAATTGTTTTACATGGCCCTTTATGGGAAAATAGAATCGGCACCATAGATTTTCTTCATGTTTTTTTTTTTAAATTAGAAAATTCAATTTTACGCTGCCCCCCAAAGTTTAGGTCGCTAGCTCAATAGGGTGTTCCAGGCAATCTAGAACGGAAATAGGAAAAGAACAAACTCACTTACCTTTCTGTTTCCGCAATGGCTCTGAT
>NW_026267372.1:224201-224779 GCF_000697945.3 Frankliniella occidentalis | reverse complement strand
ATAATTATCTAACTGTCTTATTTAGTTGTAGACTACTAAGCAAATGGCAGAGGCTATCAGAAGACGCTACAAGAATAATTAGTGTTTCAGTTTTACAAACATGTTCTTATTTTTATGATTAGTTTTTCAGTTTTACAATCATGTTCTTATTTTCGTAATTAAATCATGTGCATTTCATCTGGTTGATTTCTTTCAACTGTCGAACGCTTGATTGGGAAGTTGAGGTTAGGGAACTCGTTGAAAATAAATGATGTGTTATTTTATCTAACACTAGCTGGTTTGTGATGCCAATGGCATGTTGAAACAAAGCTTGTTTTAATTAACAACACACTCTACTTGGTTGTAAAAATAGATGAGTGAAATTCCTTTGCTATACCTTGACTCAAGATTTGGAGAGCAAACATTTGTCGGTTCTTTGAGCGGGGAAAGTTGAAGTTCTCATTTTAAACACAACACATTTTATTTTATCCAACACACTTTCTGATGTTTAAACAAAATTTATTGGCTGAGCGATGAGCGAAGCCTATTACTCCAGTGATCAAAAAGTTTCGCGTCTGTCTGTCTGTCTGTCTGTCTGT
>NW_026267372.1:222568-222953 GCF_000697945.3 Frankliniella occidentalis | reverse complement strand
AGGCTTCGCGATATCTCACGAAACACTGTTACGCTGCGACGCGCCTGGCATGCATCTACCTAGGCCTGCGGCGCTGACATCCGAGTCGGGTAGCGCAAAAATGAACACAAAAATACGGGCCTCCGGCCCATCAACTTCCCGTCACTTCGACTAAGCATGCAGGGTTGTAAATTTTTTGCTTGTTTTCGTCAATACCCCCCTCCAGCGCCTAAACAGTTAGAGATAGAGCGAATCGGACGAAATTTTCGCCCAAAGGGCTCTACTTTCATGAGCTACCCTGTAGGAATTTATAACTAGCTATATGTACGCCAGACCACGTCTCGCGTAACAGGCTTCGCGATATATCACGAAACACTGTTCCGCTGCGACGCGCCTGGCGCACATA
>NW_026267372.1:216511-217513 GCF_000697945.3 Frankliniella occidentalis | reverse complement strand
ACCACAACACACTACTCAATACAAAATTTACAGTTGACATTACTGGTTGGCACGGGTGAGTAAAATTCACAAGGATGTGGTATGAGGTAATTTACTATGCGTCCAATGAAAGTACACTCAACGAGAACTATTCACATGGAGATTTGAAGGTCCAGATTAAACCTCATTGGGAATCCATAATGCCATTGATGTGCTGGTTCAGCAGAGCATTGCAAAGAAGACTCCGACCAGCCAAGCGAACTGTTGCCGCACCTAAGATAAAAGGTAAATTTAATTCAAGTTACGATGAGGTTAGTCTTGTCATTACACCGCAGTAAGTAAAGCTACGAAAAGGAAAGCACTTGGCTGAAGTCTACGGACGATAAGTCCAGGAGTGCAGAGACATCCAGCAGAACGATTAAAAACTCGACGAAATGACGTTTGTTGCTTCAGTGCAACACCTCACAGCAGACGATCACACCCTACGATAAAAAAAGTTGTTTTTATTTATTAGTTATTTATTTTGAACTAGAGAGACCCAGAGAGAGGCTACAGGTTCCTCCGAGCCTCTCTCTCTGGGTCTCTCTAGTTCAAAACAAATAATGACAAAACTAACCTCGTCGTAACTTGTATTAAATTTTCCTTTTATCTTAGGTGCAGCAACAGTTCGCTTGGTCGGTCGGAGTCTTCTTTGCCATGCTCTGCTGAACCAGCACATCAATGGTATTATGGATTCCCAATGAGGTTTAATCTCGACCTTGAAATCTCGATGTGAATAGTTCTCTTTGAGTGTACTGGACGCATAATAATAAATTACCTCATGCCACATCCTTGTGAGTTTTACTTAACTCACCCGTGCCAACCAGTAATGTCAACTGTAAATTTTGTATTACGTAAGTAGTGTATTGTGATGGTATGAAGTGTATGGCAGCATGCCGTTTCTGAAGTAAATGAGGTTTACTGCACAATATGAGTAGGCTAGACCGCACATTGATCAAATCAGAAATGACAGTCACTATTCTC
>NW_026267372.1:216091-216461 GCF_000697945.3 Frankliniella occidentalis | reverse complement strand
CAGAGGAAAGAAGACACCTCTAAAGTCTACGTTCAAACAATCCCTTCCTTTGCTACAATGCACAGAACCAGGATGACACTACTTTTTTTTCGAACGCCACTACCTTACCGCCTTCTCATAATATTTCTAGTTTCACCACTAATTCTAAATAAAACAAGCAAATCATCAACAACATTTTGGACTGGTTGCGTCCGAATGAACACTTCCTTTACCATAGTAAGAAAACAGACACGAATGACAATAATCATATTCGAACGCCACCACCTTACCGCCTTGTTATAAAGGCTTTCATTTCAAACACACACAAAAGAGAAGACCATCGACGCCATTTTCATTGAGCTTGGAGTCAAATTTATTGGTCTTATTTAAT
>NW_026267372.1:214117-215704 GCF_000697945.3 Frankliniella occidentalis | reverse complement strand
TACGCCAGACCACGTCTCGCGTAACAGGCTTCGCGATATCTCACGAAACACTGTTACGCTGCGACGCGCCTGGCGCACATATAGCTAGGCCTGCGGCGCTGATACCCGAGACGAGTTAAGGAGAGGGTATAGGGGAACAAGGTCTTCCGGGCCCAAAATTTGACATACTCGAACCATTTGTCGAGGTTTTCTCACTTTAAAATTAGGGACAAGAAACTTCTGCTGTTCGGTAACGGTTTTCATTAAAAAATCCAATTTTGTCAGATTGTTATGTAAAAATCAACGTTTTAGTGATAGTAGATAATCTAGGGACCCTTAATCCCTAAAGAGGGTGTGGTTCGACCCGTAACGTGTGGTCTAAGTATTACCATTCTGTGACATGAAGCCTTTTTTACGATTTAATAGACCATTTTGTCTTTTTCACGTTGTTTTCGCCAAGAAATGCGCCATAGCGTCGAAACGGTAAAAGATAGAGCAAAACGGACGAAATTTTCGCCCACAGGGCTCTACTTTCACGAGTTACCTGTTAGAAGACCACAAAAAAAATTTTGAAATAAATAATATTTTGTTACCTGTGGTTATTGATTTTTTAAAAAGTCAATTTTTGAGCCAGAGTGCTCATCTTCGAACTCGATCCGTCTTTTTATGATACAAAACGACCCTGAAAATCCCAGATCGCTATTTCAATTCTCTCTCGAGTTATCGTGCGTACAGACGGACAAACAGACAAACAGAATGAAACTTTTCCGGTCAGTGGAGTTATGGGCTTCGCTAATCGCTCAGCCAAAAATCCAATTTTTGAGCTAGAATGCTCTTCTTCGAACTCGATCTGTCTTTTTATGATACAAAACGACCCTGAAAATCCCAGGTCGCTAGCTCAATTCGTTCTCGAGTTATCGTGATGACAGACAGACACACAGACAGACAGACGCGAAACTTTTTGATCACTGGAGTAATAGGCTTCGCTAATCGCTCAGCCAAAAAATCAAACAATTTGACGATTCTTTCACGGGGACATTTATGTGAAACATAAGCCAGTTTGAGCCATACAAATTAATCATAAACCGAGTCATTGATGCTCATCCATGCTGTCAGCCTGGCACTGCACCGTTTGGTGTGGCCACACAGCTGCCGCACAGGGGTGTAGGTATGCTCGACCTGGACCTGGTAGCCTTGGGGTCGATGCGGCACCGCGGAGGCTGGGTACCGCATCTGCTCTTATGCTTGGGCCAAACCCTTCCGCTCTCGCCCCTAGGGGCACCACAGGCGCCCCCCGCTCGAGCCTGACCTTAACCCGCTGAGAGCGCCGCAGGAAGCAAAATCAATAATAAGCCAGCTGCCGTCAGACTCTTCCTTGAAGACCAACATGGAAAGGCTGGTAGAGTATGAGAGAGGGTGTTTTGCAAAAGTCAGAATGCTGCCCCTCCAACAAGTTCCGGAGGTGGCGGTAAGCGACGGGAGTCAAGTTGGCCAAGTCGACTTGGCCAAGTAGGGTTCAGCTTTGAGGAGCCGACTATGCACTTACCAAAATCCAAAAAAAATCCAAAAAAAATCCAAAAAAGCCCAAAAAAACACCCTGCTTAACCC
>NW_026267372.1:207846-212827 GCF_000697945.3 Frankliniella occidentalis | reverse complement strand
AAAAGACTACTCGTAGCCAGCTTCGCGGAATTTAGTCCACCTCGGTGACTGAGCAGTGGCGTAGCAAAGTAAGTCACAAAAGTGCGATTCCGCCGACTTAAACGGCTCAAAAAGTTTCCGTTCTCAGGTGGACTAAATACCAGGACTTTGCCCGAGCATTCTACCCTCTGGCCCTCTGGCCCTGCAGTCTTTGGACTCATGGCGCTCAGCTGGCAGTGTCCCTGTGGCGTCTTCGCTGACTCTAAAGAAGACTGCACAGAAAAGTTTCACGCAGAAGTAGCAGCAGGCGCCACACGGGGTGACAAGTACCCGGCGTTGCGGCGCGGAGGGGTCCACTGTCACTTCTGACCAGTCGGGCGCAAATGGCCACAAGCAGCCTCTTTTCCACTTGGCAAGCTGGTACACCTGTTAAACAAATAAAAATAAATAAACAAAAAAATAAATACCAAAATTATTGCAAAAATGTGAGTAATTGTCACTCATACATTATCTACTTTATTGCATTGTTAAACTATATTCCATTTGCCATGTTAAACTATCTACTTAAGAGCAAATGCTCACTTACTCTCTATTTCCATGTTAAATCATCTACATTGTCATGTTAAATTACCTACATTGCCATGTTAAACTACCTACATTGCCATGTTAAAATTATCTACATCAGTGCAATTGCACAACTCAATTTACATGTTAATTCCATTTAAAATTTTAGGTATAAAGCTTGTACATAAAATACCACTTCATGCTACTACTTACCAACCTTGCTTTAAACTGCTTAGAACTGTTAATTCAACTGCATAATTTATATGTTCTATTATGCCTTTCTAATTCTTTTTTAAACTGTGTTTTATTTCTAACCTGACATCTTTTTCCAACATTTATGTCAAAATTTGTCAAAAAAATTATGCTTTTCAATTATTTTGTTAAACCCTCATGTAAAAACTTATGATGCAATAAAATGCTTTGAAATACCAAAAGACTACTCGTAGCCCGCTGCGTGTAATTTAGTCCACTAAGGCTGCTGGTCTGTATCCGTTACTACTGTTACACACTAAATGGTAGGGGACAAGTATCTTGGGGCCAATTAGTAGTAATTCAGATGCAAATATCGGTTAGTTGTCGGGACAAGCAACATTATGAAGACAAATTGGACTACCTACATCGAATGTTAACTGATAGGGATTGAAAAATACCTGTTTTTTTTTCTTGTAAATACTGGACTGAAAAAAGCATGTTTGTGTCGCCAGCTTTCTTTCTTTCAGTTGATAATAAACTACTTAATGTACTGATTTTGTAAATTTATGGCGTTAAAGTCGACAGAATCGGAATACGGCTACTTACTTTGCTACGCCACTGCTCAGCCACCTAGGTGGACTACATTCCGCGAAGCTGGCTACGAGAAGTCTTTCAGTAGTAGAATGCGTGGCCGGAGTCCTCCTGGAATTTAGTCCACCTGAGAACGGGTACTTTTGAGCCGTTAAAGTCGGCGGAATCGCACTTTTGTTGCTACTTACTTTGCTACGCCACTGCTCAGCCACCTAGGTGGACTAAATTCCGCGAAGCTGGCTACGAGTAGTCTTTTGGTAGAAGAATGCTTGGCCGGAGTCCTGGAATTTAGTCCACCTGAGAACGGGTACTTTTGAGCCGTTAAAGTCGGCGGAATCGCACTTTTGTTACTTACTTTGCTACGCCACTGCTCAGCCACCTAGGTGGACTAAATTCCACGGAGCTGGCTACGAGTAGTCTTTCAGTAGTAGAATGCGTGGCCGGAGTCCTGGAATTTAGTCCACCTGAGAACGGGTACTTTTGAGGCGTTAAAGTCGGCGGAATCGCACTTTTGTGACTTACTTTGCTACGCCACTGCTCAGCCTTCTAGGTGGACTAAATTCCGCGAAGCTGGCTACGAGTAGTCTTTTGGTAGTAGAATGCGTGGCCGGAGTCCTGGAATTTAGTCCACCTGAGAACGGGTACTTTTGAGCAGTTAAAGTCGGCGGAATCGCCAGGGGTCCGTAACTTAACATATAAGGACCTCATAACGTTTTGTTAATCGTTAGTGTTGTACCCTATAACTGATAACGCCTACTATGGCACTTAACAGATACGTAAATAACATACAACTATTGTTTAAAAAAATAACCGTTATGGATTTATCAAATATTACTTTGATAAGAGTTTAAGTGTTATGTTCTATTTCATGCCTGTGCGATATAAGTCACTAAAAAAAGGGAAGCCGCTTTTAACGTTAAATGAATTGGTTACATATATAACGTTAAGGGAATAACAAATTACTTATTGGTTGCGTATCTAACTTAACTTAAAGTTTTATTTGCGACTTTGTTAAATTATTTAACAAACCGATCATGTTCGTTATGTTAAGTTACGGACCCCTGGGAATCGCACTTTTGTTAATTTCTTTGGTACGCCACTGCTCGGCCACCGCCACCTTGGTGGACTTTATTTCGAGAAGCCAGCCAGCTACATGTCTTGATGTAGTAGAACGCTGGGGACCAGGTATGATACGTGTTTGATTTATTTTCCATTTTTGGGGGGGGGGGGGGGGGCTAGCGGTTGTGGGTATATGCGAGGGTATGCTCTTAGGGGAGGCGGGTTAAGCAGGGTGTTTTTTTGGGCTTTTTTGGATTTTTTTTGGATTTTGGTAAGTGCATAGTCGGCTCCTCAAAGCTGAACCCCACTTGGCCAAGTCGACTTGGCCAACTTGACTCCCGTCAGGAAGCGTGGCCACCAGGCGGACCCCGAAGAAATTAGGAAGGCTGTCGACAACCAGGTTAATGACGTAAGTACATCTGACGCACTTATATAGCTACAATGTACACACTTCACCCTTGTGTATTTTGCACCGACTTTATTGGCTGAGCGATTAGCGAAGCCTATTACTACAGTGATGATCAAAAAGTTTCGCGTCTGTCTGCCTGTCTGTCTGTGTGTTTGTCTGTCATCACGATAACTCGAGGGTAACTGTAGGGTAGTATCGAAATCGCATCTTTTGAGGTAGCGATCTTACATTTGGGTTTAAGGCATATTTCAACACGGCGAACATGATGAGAACCAAAAAACCCCGATCCGGGCACCTTTAAAATTCAGTGTTTTTTACCGTATTTTGGGTTAGGATGGAGCCATCTTCCGACCACCGTAGCCATTGCAGACGACAAAAGACGCTCGCGCACAACAACAACAGCGAGTTTGGAGCGCCTCCTAGCGGTGAGTACGACAACCCGGTCGCCAATTATGGGGATGGGGGGTGTATAGGGGGAATGTCAACTTCAATTTCGGTTAATTCAAGGCAAATTTGGGGCGCCAGCCCGCAGGGCACTCCGTGTCACGTAGGAAATGTCCGTAGAAGGGCAATTCCTTGAGAATGGGGCAGTGACTTTAACCCACCCATAAGAAATTGCCCTTCTACGGCCCGACGAAGCACTCCCGGCATTCCCTCCCCCCACCATTCCCCCTGCAGTCATTCCCGATGCCCAGTCAAATCGCACACACCTGCCATAGACCCTCACAATGCTCCGATTAAGACATTTATCGATATTTCGCGCAAGATGAAAAGAAAATAATAGAGTGTTATTTATAGGGGGTCCCCGTTATAGGGGACGGGGGGTCAGGAAATGTCAGAAAGAGAAGTGGGTATTAGGTATATATGATGTGGAGAGGAAGTTGGGAATAGTACTGTATGTAGTTCTGAGGGACAAGGCTACTCTTGTGCCTTTAATAAGGCAACATGTGATTGAAGGATCTGAGGTCTGGACAGACGGATGGGCAGCGTATAGAGGGGTTATCTCGGTGGTACATCCCTAAAACAGTCAACCATTCCAAGGAATTAAAGAGCGCTGACGGTGTCTGTACCAATGGGGTTGAAGGCTACCGGTCACGCTTAAAGTTCTTTTGCCGACACACCTGTGTTCTGCGCAGTATATTGCTTGCAGAACACATTGATGAATTTATGTATAGGCAAAATTTCAGAGGCTCACCTGCAAAGCGTTTTGCTTCATTTATTGAGCACATGCACAGGGGTCCGTAACTTAACATAACGAACATGATCGGTTTGTTAAATAATTTAACAAAGTCGCAAATAAAACTTTAAGTTAAGTTAGATACGCAACCAATAAGTAATTTGTTATTCCCTTAACGTTATATATGTAACCAATTCATTTAACGTTAAAAGCGGCTTCCCTTTTTTTAGTGACTTATATCGCACAGGCATGAAATAGAACATAACACTTAAACTCTTATCAAAGTAATATTTGATAAATCCATAACGGTTATTTTTTTAAACAATAGTTGTATGTTATTTACGTATCTGTTAAGTGCCATAGTAGGCGTTATCAGTTATAGGGTACAACACTAACGATTAACAAAACGTTATGAGGTCCCTATATGTTAAGTTACGGACCCCTGCACATGCAGGAGAGATACCCTATATAAAATACCAGTTCATTTGTTTTGTATATTGCATAGTATTTATTTTTGTTGAACAAAAATGAAGTTTCAGTTAATTAGTGTACAATAAAAGTATTCTACAACATAATGTATTTAGCTTGCCCTGGCCTGGGATTTCCATTTAAATCACAGAAGCAGCGTAGGTGACAATCATATGCAAAATACGCTTGTCGCTGGAATATCCATGTTCTTCATCATTCCAGGACTTAGACAATAGCTTCATCTTCATTATTTTGGATTGATCTCTGTGCATAGCTTGTAGAAACTTCACCACTCTATACATGTCATCTCCATTCTGACAGCAGAAGGAGGCTATCAGAAGCCGACTTCTATAACGCAGGCGAGGGTCCCACAATGCAGTACGCAAGTCCTTTCTCCTAGGACCCCAATAGGATGGATTACCGATAGAATCCAGGACTCCGAGCCAGGACACGTAGATCGGGCACAACGGCATGGGGAATTCGCAACTTGGGTGCAACGGTGCAACGACAACAGGTTGATTTGACGGGGAGGGGAGGGGGCG
>NW_026267372.1:205847-207786 GCF_000697945.3 Frankliniella occidentalis | reverse complement strand
GGGGAGGGAGGGGCGGGAGTAGGGCCGGGAGTGCTTCGTCGGACCGTAGAAGGGCAATTTCTCGTGTCCGTCCGTCCGTCATCTGTCGTCCGTGTAAGAGGAAGGAGATGAGCTAGAGGTTTACACATTTCAGGGTATCTAAGGGGTCACGCCTCGACAACAAAACGCCTGGTGCAAATCCTGGCAACCACCCCTTAGAGGGTGAAAGGGGGTAACAAAGAAATAGGGGTTGGTCCAAAAAGTAGGAATTTTTTTTTTCATGGTCTCCTTAGGAGTAACTCGTGAAAGTAGAGGCCTAATGGCGAAAATTTTGTCCGTTTGATTCTATCTTGTACCGGTTGGGCGCTAGAGTGCTTTTTCGACGAAATACGGCGAAAATGACCACGTTGCATATAAAGACGTACTAGCAGGCGTCCAATCGTAAAATGTCAAAGTACCCCCCCCCCCCCCAAAAAAAAAAAAAACAAAAAAAAAAACAACACATTCTTTATCAATACTCCCTCCCCATCCTTGCTGGTTTTAAATCCAGGACAACCGTTTTCCTTTACAGAAGGACCAGGTACACCTCTGCACCGAGTTTCAGATTTGAAACCAGCAAGGAGGCTGAGAAACTGCACTTTTTGTGCATTTTCGGTCGATTTTTGGTGATATTTTGTCTTTGACTCTTGTACCTTGCTGGTTTAAAGTCCAGGACCACCGTTGTTGGTCTGTAGACGGCCAGTTTTGCTCTCTGTACCGGCATTCATCGATCTATAGTCGGAGCCGCAAGCTGAGCCGTTTGTGGCCACAAGTAGGTCGGTCAGCTTGTGGGCATTTCTTGGCGAAATTAAATTGCCCAATAGCTTGTTAAGTCATGAGAAAGGATTCATATCGAAAAACTAAAGTACATCACATAAACCACACATTTTCAGCCGAAAATTGACCAATCTTAGAGTTCCCAGTCCCTAAGACCTCTTACTATCAAACGAAAAGTTAGTTACTATACGTCAGAATCTCACAAAATTGGGGCTTAAATGTACTCTCTTCCAGTTTTGCTCAAATAACATTTTGCATATTTTGAATAGGGTGTTCCAGGCTATCTAAAACGGAAGTGAAAAAGAACAAACTCACTGATTTTTCTGTTTCCGTCCGCCCAGCAGGAGAATCTACCATGGCGATCCTAACCTCTCAAATATGGAGGAGAGCTCGAAACTGACCTGACAGTTTCTCATACCTGAAAGGCCTCGGAGGCACGTGATAAGCCCGACCAATCAGAGCCATTACGGAAACAGAGAGGTCAGTGAGTTTGTTCTTTTCCTACTTCCGTTTTAGATTGCCTGGAACACCCTATTGATAATCCTGACAGTCGCGGTAGGAATATTTGATTTGGGGCCACAAAGGCCTTATTCCTAAAGTTATCCACTAACTTGTACCGGTTCCAGCGCCACAGGCCTGGCTATACGTGCGCCAGGCGCGTCGCAGCGAACCGGTGTTCTGGAGATATCACGAAGCCTGTTACGCGAGACGTAGTATGGTGTACGTACCTATGGCTAGTCTATGTCATCTGCTTCCACGTGAGAGGGAGCGTTAACGATTTTATGCACCAACTGAGTAATCCGATGACGGGAGACTTCCAGCTAAAGTCTATGTGCCTCTTGTTCCTCATTGGCAAATTATTAACAGTCTGGCAATGGTTAATTAAACACTAACGGTGGGCGAGCGCGGGTTCGCATTCAGGGCAAGTAGGAAGGTGCACCTTGTGGCCTGCCACTTTTTTGTGTAGCAGGTGCGGAGATAGTGTTTTCGATTGTGCAGGTTAACGTTTTACCGTCAGCCCAAGCTCACGGGTCAGTACCGATACCTCTAACGAATTTTCGGTAACAGTGGTACCAACAGAATGTATGAAGTTGGTGGCTGCCCGTCCCCCAATGAATTTTCCCTTCTAGTTAACTATAAAGCT
>NW_026267372.1:204293-204923 GCF_000697945.3 Frankliniella occidentalis | reverse complement strand
AAAAACCCCAGCCGGCCCGATCAATGTCAGGACTAGCCGTAAACGTAAGTTATTCTGTCGTGTTCAAAGTCCGTCTGAAGGTTAGCGGCGACGTAATATTTATTTAATTTTCCGGAAAACCAGACTCAAGCGCCAATGAATTGAAAGTGTTCCGGATTATATGTAAAAAGCTCTTTCCGATGGTATAGAAGAGTGACTCATCGGCTCTGAGTCACTATACATTTACCGAATTTTCCTCTACGTAGGAGTATGTGCAGCAGCCCGTAGTGGCTGAGCGTTCGAATGTTTGAAAAAGACCAAAAATAAAAATGACACTCAAAATCGGAATGGTAAAGTTATTGGCATATCCCATTTGGTATTTTACATTTTTAATGTTACAGATTTGAAAGTTGGTTTCTATTTGTCATGTTTAGTCCTCAGTCAACAGTAAGACTTGGGAGTGTGATGACTTTTGACCTCGACAAATGAACACTGTTAAGATATTTAAATTACAGTTTGCCGAACAATAGTACAACAAACATCGTAAAACCTTGAGTAAGGCAAACCCTTGTTACAATCAGCAGGAATTTTTTTATTCAATATCCTCACGTGCCTCTGGTTGAAGTGAAATTATATCAAATAATATTCATT
>NW_026267372.1:191949-196533 GCF_000697945.3 Frankliniella occidentalis | reverse complement strand
GCGACAATTATCGCCAGATTTTGTGGAGGTATTTCCACCAACCCCACACGGACCTTAAGTACATCCACATTGTGGACGTAATAATCGCAGACGTTACTTTACGTCCAGATCATTGGACGTATTTTCGCAAAGCGCTTCATTTACGTCCAAACTGCTGTGGACGTATTTACCGTGGACATGTCGGGTTGCCCCCCTAGCACGATGTAGTTAATACGGTGTCGGCACTGAGCTATCCGAGGGGGCCACGGAATGACGGCACATTCGTAGTTCCAGAAGAGCCGGCAGTGGCGCTGGGGTCGACCGATGCCAGGTGAGGGGAGAAGGGACGAGACGAGCGGGGCACCGCTCCCGTCCCCTCCCGCCACCCCTCGCCCGGTATCGGTCGACGCCAGCGCCACTGGCGGCTCTTCTGGAACTACGAATGTGCCGTCTTTCCGCGGCCGTCTTTTAGCCCGCTACCGGCCGGAGAGCCTACACCGTATTAACTACATCGTGCCCCCTAGACAGAGAGTCTTGTGGTGAGCTAAAAACGTCTTGATTCAAACTGTACAAAATTCAAGCACTCGGCTAGACTTAATCCAAGAATGCATTTTTCTGGGTGCTCTGCGCAAGTCCCCGTCAGAGCCGTGTCGTCGTGCGTGATGGCAGGGGTTGGCGGCACCGCCAGCGTCGACGTCCTCTATGACACCCTGGCGAGTGCGACGTCGGCCCCGGAGTCGCGGGCCCATACCGCGGTGCGCACCGATCTGCTTGCTGAGCGGGTGAACCCGTCGGCTCGCCTGCGTCGTTGACGTTGTTGTGCTTGCTCAGGCCCTGGACGTCGTGGTGCACTACCTGCGGATGATCTGCGCCTGGCCCGAGGGCCGTGGGCCGCTCGCGCGCTTTCTCGGTGAGTACTTCTTGCCGCTCTCCTTCGCTGCGTCGGGCGTGCCGCAGCTGGTGTACTTCGGCCTGGGCGAGCACGACAATAACGTGGAGCTTTTCGGCCTCCTGGCGGACGCGCTCGGGTCCATTATCAGCTGCTTCAAGATGCTCCACCTGCAGAAGCACGCCGTGACGGTGGGTAGGAAGGGTGTTCTCCAAGGTTCGTCAGTTGGTAGGCCCCTGAAGCACCCCGGTGCCCCGACAGATCATGGCCGTTCGCGAGATCCTGGCCGACTTCACGCCGATGGAACGCTCTTTGGCCAGCCAGGCCCTGCCGCTCAACGAGCGCTGCGAGAGACAGAGCGCAACAATGTTACGGCGCTGCATACGAACTTACTCGGTGTTGTCCGTAATTGGCTCCTTCTCCATGATCCTCGCCGTCATCCGCAACGACCCCTGGTACTTCGTCAAGGCACCCCGATATATGATGGAGACGCGACCGCTCTTCACCTTCATGGTCGCCATTTCGACGATCGAGTTGTACGTCGCCCCAGTGGCAGTAGGTAGGAGCGTGCACCGCTCAGGTTGCCGTTTACTAGGGTGCACGACCGAGTGCACGACGCATTATCGCCCTGGCTTTGTAGGTGTTTTTGACGGCCTGCTTATCATGCTGAGCCTCCACCTAGTCTGCAAGTGCGACGTGCTAGTCCTGATGCTTCGGAAGACGGTGCGCCGGGACGCCGATGAGATTGGCCTCCAGGACGCCGCCGAGCAGTGGGAGTGCCTGCGCCTGTGCGCGGTCTACCACCAGCACATCATCAGGTGATGCCGCGGCTGAGGCGCGCGTGGAGCACCCCGTCAGAGCCGACGGCACTTCATCTGTGTGCTTGCAGGCTGCACCGTGCTTCCGAGTCCTTCTTCTGCACCATCGCCTTGTGCCAGATGTTCTACACCTTCTTCGGCCTGGGCACCCCGCTCTTCCGCATGCTGGACAAAGTGAGTTAGCCCGCCCCCCAGCCCCGCCTGGCACTTGCTAACAGTCGATGTTCTGCCTCGGCCCCACAGACGCAGGAGGTGGACCCGCAGGACATCGCCTATAGTGCCGCCTACGTGATGTGTCCCTTTCTTCAACTGTTCACCTACTGCTATTCCGGTGACATCGTGGCTAAGGCTGTAAGGAGTAGGGAGGGCAACACCACTCTACCGCGCAGACCCGCATTAAATTTGCTCGACACTCGGCCTGAAATGAATGAATTACGGAGCCCGGAGTAGAAAGAATAAACCACGAAAAAGACGGAGCGAGCAATTGAATGCGAGCCGTTAGAGTATGAAAAATAAACGTTGTTTTATTGATATTAAACGATCGAAGGGCAGATAGCTACACCCAGCAAAAAATTTTCTTGGGACAAATATAGAAAAATAATCAAACTCGTGTGTGCTCTTGAAACAAGCACCAAAAAGGAGGCCAATAATAGTGCAAAACCTGTTCTCATAGACTGGCAAAATACCGGCAAATACTCTCCGCGGACCACCTCGCGTAACCGCGAGGATCCCGCGGACCACCCCACTCCACGAGGTAACGAGGACACCACCGACCACACCCAGAGAATCGTTTCTTTGATAGACGTAAAGAAATTCTTTCTTTAAATCAAAGAAGCCTTCTTTTATCCAAGAATAAATATTTCTTTGAATCAAAAGAGATCTTTGATTAAAAAAAAATTCTTTACGTCTACATCAAAGAAATATAGGCCAATTTTCTTAGTTGAAAAGAAACGATTTTCTGGGTGCAGCCCGCGGGACCGCTACAGGCTAGGACCCCGCGGGACGCGGGAGACTTTGTTGCCCCTTCTCCCTTCTTGTTAACTACGACTAGGCCTACATCACTTTGCTTTGGATTTTGCACTTTGTTTCACGATAAACAAGAACATTTTCAAGTGGGGCATGGAGTATCAATGTTCCGTAGACCAAAGTCCGAAGTAAATTTGCATTGCTCCGAGTAAACTTGCTCTGCATTGCACATTTTGTGCTTGCACGAGTCAAGCTCAAAATGCAAATTCAAGACAAGAATTGTTTTTTTTCTGGGTGTACGCGTTTATCAGATACCGACGAATCGCATGCCGGGTATGGTTGATGGATGAACCCCGCTACACTTTTGATCTGTGCTACCCGCCCTCACGGCTCCATCCGGGACTGTATACCCAACAGGCGTTGCGGACCGGCTCCAAGCGCCGCCAGCGCGTCGCTGCGCCAGTGTTGTTGGCAGCAAATACCCCCGAAGGCCGCTCTCGCGGATCGGGTGGTCTACTGCGGTCCTATTACTATGGACCAAGGGGGTAGTTCGCGAGTCCGCGAGTCCGCGAATCCTGCCGCGGTGGTAGCTCGCGGTTTACTAATCTTTCGGGGGGGATACGCCGACCCGCGAGTTACCGCCTCGAAGGCGCGAACAACTCCCTGGCAACGCCCCGCCGTAGACCGTGTGAACCGCGAGTGTGAAGCGCGAGTGCTCCTTTCCGGGGCGCTTGTTCGCAAAATTAGTGGCGGAGCAACGTGTCGGAGATCGCGTAGAGCCGGTCCACTAAGCCTGGTGGGTATGCAGTCCCGGATGGATCCGTGCAGACGGGTTGCACAGTACAAAAGTGAGCGGTGTTTCTCAGCGTCCTGGCACAAATGCTGTTTCCGCTTTTTAGCCCACCCTTCTGCTTTGAAAAAGCTATCCAGCGGGCTCATGCAAACGACCTCGTGTCTGTCTGTCTGTTCCACTAGAAGGAGATATGCTAGAGACTTGAAATTTTCAGGGTATCTTAAGGTCTACTCCTAGAGAACGAGACGCCTACGGCAAATCCTGGCAACCACTCCTAAGGGTGTGAATGGGGGTATCCAAGGTTCAAAAATTCTCCCAAAAAGTATTTTGGCGGGTCTGCTTGTTTTTTATATGTTGTCCTAGGGGGTAACTCCGCAAAGCAGAGCTCTGTGGGCGAAAATTTCGTCCGTTTTGCTCTACCTCTATGCCATAGTAAACAATAAGTTGCAGAAAAAGGCATAAACACCGCAAAATAGAAAGGAAACTCTCCCCCCACCCCCAAAAAAACGTTTTCTAAGCAGAAGTGTGGGTTGTAGTCGCGGCGCTTCACCGATATTTCATTTTTGTTTTTGCTAGTGAAAGTAAAGACCTCTCCAACTCCGCCGGAGTTGCCGGCGGAGTGAAGCGGAGCTGGCAACTTCGTTTGGCGGAAGGGCGGGCCTGCTTGGTTTTTTTTGTGTTCTCCTCAGGGGGAACTGGTCAAAGCAGAGCTCTGTGGGCGAAAATTTCGTCCGTTACGTTCTATCTCTAACCGTTTACGCGCTACAGGGTCTTTTTTGACGAAAATAAGCTAAAAATTGCCATATACAATAAGTTGTAGAAAAAGGCCTAAAAACCGCAAAATAGAAAGGAAACTCTCCCCCCACCCCCAAAAAAACGTTTTCTAAGCAGAAGCGTAGGTTGTAGTCGCGGTGCTTCACCGTTTAGGGTGGAGTGAAAATCTGGGATCTTAAAAGTCGACATGGATTATTGTACTTCAAGGTATCCTAAGACTAGCTGCAGGGTCGATTTGGAACCATCGGAAGCCCTTAGGCTCGTGCAAAGGGCCTAAAGTTAGGTCTGCAGGGCTAAAACACCACTTTTTGACCTCCAGGGGTCACTCTAGGGGTCATCCGGGAAACGGCTATCTCTCAAAAGGT
>NW_026267372.1:186237-191899 GCF_000697945.3 Frankliniella occidentalis | reverse complement strand
AATATATCTTATCAAAGAATGTAATTTAAATTACCGCACCATTTTATTTCAGTATCAGTAGAAATAATATGGCTGTAGAAAAATCTAGTTAATGTAAGACAATTATAAATTTCGTTTTGATATTGAACAGCTTATCAACAATAAGTTGCGACTCTGGCCTGGCTCTAATATTGTCCAGTCCCTTGCAAGTATATTGCTATTGAGAAAATAAGTTGTGAGTTTCATAAAACTTTTAAAATCTCTCTTTGTAAGATAAAATGACTTTCAGTCGTTTTACGACTGAACAGCATTATTTAGTGTTCCAATGAAAAATTAGTAAAATTGCAATATGCTAAAAGTTATCAAATTGAAAGTACAATTATAGATTTGGATTCCTCTTGCAAAATTAAAAAGGAAATGTCTTATGCTCAGAGCGAGCAAATTTGATAGGCACCCACCTCAGCTGTCAGCCTCTTGCATTGATAACACAATACTGGTAGAGTGTAGACCAGCAGGGCTGAAACAATTCATAAAGAAAAGCACAGCTCACTTTAACAGTGAAACAACAACAACACAACAATTAAACAATAATGACTCTATATGACATCCAATCCAATGAACATGGACCTAGTGCGCAACAAGTATAAAGGTGGATACAGAGTTCACAAGATGCGAGCGTGATTTTCACGCCGCTAGCTTGAAAAAGAGTTGTTTTGGTTAGCAGTTGACTTTATGCAACAGCCAATACCAGGCCGGCGTGGGGCTATATGCCATTCTTTTCAGCTTAATCAGCTTTGTAGCTAGCGCTTCCGGCGTGAAAATCACGCTGCTAGCAGACGCTTGCGTGAAAATCACGCCGAAAGCGTAAAATCACGCTGCTAGCAGACGCTTGCGTGCAAATCACGCCGGAAGCGGAAGCTCCAAAGCTGATTCAGCTGAAAAAAATAGCATAGCATCAAGGCGGCCTGTTATTGGCTGTTGCATACACACTGTCCTTCCAAAAGCAATGCAAGTATTACCTTTTGTGGCAATGACCATGCAATGGCAGTAAGACAAAAGTAAGACCTTTCCAGCGGCAATGATTGGTTCATTGCCAGTCCAAAAGCAGTATTCATTGCCAATTTTGGGAATGAGTTGATGTCAGTTTGTGAACTTTCTCTAAGTTATTAGCAATTCAGTCATTGCCATATTGTGGCATTCAAGGTTCATTGCCAAAGTGCCGGCATTGACGGTTCATTGCCGAAATGACGGCAGCGAAGGCAGGGGCTCGCAACGCAGTGCAAGGATTTAGAATCTAACAAGATCTCCCCTGTTTGGCGTCTTTTATTTTGTAAATGAACAAAACTATTTGCGTGCGCTGCGGAGACTGTCGCACTGGTCCAATGATTTCAGTATTTCAGACGAAATGACGCCCGACCCACATCAGGCCTTCGATAAAGAAGTAAGAGACACAATGGCAAAGTGCTTTATAGGTATCTGATGTCGAATCGGTACCTCCAACAATAAAAATAACGATTATGAAGCCGAGCCCATCGTTCGGCCCCTAACCCCAACTCCCAACTCATGTTTATCAACATTTTATAAATGTTTACACTTTTATTTACTCACAAGGGTGCAGCCTATCCCGGGACAACTTTACTAGTATCTGAACAAAACTACAATGTTTGTCCTCAAATTAAAAGTTACTTATCAGTCGTATGTTAAAATTAAAGGAAATCACATTGCCACGTATAAAAATAGTACAGATACAAATATTATCACAATCACTAGCATTGGACTCATGACTGGAATTGTCACTAAAATTAAGACTTTGGTGCTACTTTGGCGCGCAGTGCAGTGGAAGACTGGCTCCTCCCTTACACTTTCTGATATTATTAAGTATATTTTTGGACTGACCAACTGCATATGTGGTACAGAAGGAGCGTACCATACCACACATAAGGTCATAAGATGCTTTTTCACTTAGGCTATCTCCTACAGCTTCATCCCACAACAATACTACACAACCATTACATACACATTCTATTACCTTGATAGCATCAATTCTAATTTTATTTCTACATGTTCTCTCTAAAATTTCAGCTACACCAACAAAATAATCAAACAGTACGCAACTTACAAAAAATAATTTCCCTTTATCTTTAGCTTTAGTCTATCCTTTGACAATTTCAAGAGGCCCAGGCAAAGAATCACTCTCTTACAATTTCTCAACAATAAGTGTTCCAATTCTACTCCAACCAATATTGCTGGAAAACTGTTTTCTCTTATTGTAGAAACCTCTGACAACATAACCACCAGTGTAATGCACTACCTCTAACACTTCAAGGCACAAGTCAACAGGCTTACTCACTACTCACATTAATACTTGAAAATTTCAGTCACTAGCAGAAATGTGTAGTCACTCACAAAACAGTGCAACAAATTATCACAATGCACAACACTCTCATCAAACACAACACACACTTTAAGTAGCTCACACATATTTTTTCTTTGCTCAATGTCACAGAGAAGGTTCTCATTATTTTTCAGTAGAGTATTCAATAACACTGATGGCATCAACATCTAGCGTTCGCCTATATCTTGAATAGCTTGATGAATAATCATGAAACACTCATCCCACTCAGGTTTGACTATTATACTGTCTCTTTTGGACACAATATATAGGAGAAGTGCTTTGTACTTGTCACCAATTTCCCCAGCAGCTGGTTTACCTTGTAGGTATTCAACAAATTTGAAAACATTACACTAACAATATTCAACTATCTTAGTAACACTGGGAAATCTTGATGCAGCATCTACAAAAACAAAAAAAGGGCATGAATAACATGCAAATATTACAGGTAACTAAATGACAAATTTATGAAATATATGCAACAATTAATACCTTTTATACTATGTTGTCTCATGTGGTTTAAATACGAACTATGGCATCTGTACTCTTTTTCACACACTTCACAAGTATCACAGACTGGCCTCACGAACACTCTCTCTTTTTTCTTGCCACCTAGCCTTTTTCTTGCTGATGGTACTTTAAATGGAATGGATGCAAAAATGGTTCCTTGTGAAATATTCAGTGATTCATTTAACTGACTGCCTTCCATGTTTCCTGTCTGGAGCCCTGCAACAATAAAATAACAGGAGTCAGTAAGTAAACATGCCAAAATAAATAAAAAGAGACAAATTAGAACTCAAAACAGTACATTAGAACTAATCATTTGTTCGGATAACTAATAACACTGGTAACATGAATGAGAGAGCCTTTGTTGATATCGGGGAAGCAGCAATACCTGCCGCCCCGAGCAATGATTCCCCTTGAAACGGTGGATCGAGTCACTTAAAACTACATAGACCTGTGATATTACGTTCTGACATTCAATCGGAGTTTGCTTACTTACCTTTTCGTTCGAAAACACTCGTGAACACAGAGGACCGAACCTCACACGCCTACTCCGCCATGTCGGTGCGGGAGGGAGTTGCGTGGCATAGCGCGCATCGGAAAAAGAACAAAAACCCGTCCGGAACGTCGAACAGTGGGCTAGAATCCAAAAAAAGCGGACAAAAGTACGATAATTTTTTAACGATTTGGGCTAAAACGACTAGTGGACCTTGTGGCTCAATGTTCGAGGTTTTCAAAACGCATTAGTTTGTATTTTTAGCTGCAAATCTTCACCTTGAAATATCATTTTGAAATCAGCTATTTTGCGGTGCCCGCATGGACGGCTCTAACCTCACTATCTTATATTGTTATTTTTATCGTTGTTCATAGCTTCAGCCGCCCACACGTTTGCTGACGTGTTGTTCTAAACACAACGAAACATATCCAGGTGCAGGCCATCAATTATTTACCCCCCACCCCCCCAAAAAACTGAAAAGTAAAACTCTCCCCCGATTGCGATTTGGGCCAACTTGAAAAGGCCGTAAGTAACGAAATCATGAAAAATCAAAGAAACCGACAATTGATTCTTGAATTTCGAAACCTTGTTTACAAGATCCCGTAGTCGGTTTTTGCGGTATTTTGCGGTCTTGCGAGAAAAAGACTTGTTTTCGGACGAATTTTGGTGGACTTTGCGGTGGCGCGGCCTAATAGGGTCGCCTATCCGACTGCACCTCGCATGAAATCATTGAAAAAGTGTCAAAAATCCCTTAAAAAATCATGCAGAGTCCTAAAAAATCAGAAAACAATCAAAACAACAACCTATTTAAAAAATCGTAAAATATTGTAAAAATAAAGAAAAAATCGTAAAAATTCGAATTTTTTTTGTAAAAATCAGCAAAAAATCAGCAACAATCAGCGCAACCGTAGACCTCCGTAACCGAACTGTCACGTGATTTGAGTAAGATTTTGAAAACTCCCCCCCTTTTTGACCTGGATCCGCCTCCTAAAAGCTCAAAATTATTAAAAATATGGAATCAGCGCACCCGAAAACCCCCCTGAACGTACCGATATCGTATGTGCGATGCACCCAATAACTGTTATGATTTATGTCCGCTTTTTTTGGATTATTCTAGCCCACTGTGCGTCGGCCGCAGTTCGACAAGGCGCAGGCCGACCTGCGCGCCGCCTCGACTCACAAGCGCTAGGACGGCTTTAAGGCGTTGCAGTTCAAATTTCGTACTAAACTTTGAACAAAACTCGACGCTAACGTGATCTTTAAAGACTTGCCGTCTATTTAAAACGACAACTAGGCCTCTAGGTGCATTTATAGAGGCGTGAGATATTTTAACGTGAGCGGATGCGGGGGGTCGCGGGGGGACAGCTTCATATCCATAAGCCCTGATCTCTTGATCGGACCCCGGGAACCACTCGCTCAACGCCTTTGCATTTTAACATGGGTTCCTTATGGGCTTCTGTGTGTAAAATCGAAAACCGACCCTGAAGAGTCAGAAAGCCACCACAGAGCAATATAATTACGAAATTCGTAATCTACGTTGAAAACTGAATCAGGCAATGTAGCGTTCGTTACTGCAGCACCCAGTACTCAGATTTGCTAAGCTTTAAATGTATCCTCATGTTTCAAAATATGGAGATTTATGAGAGGTAGCAAACCTCGGTACAAGGTGCTACAGTAACGAACGCTAGTTTTCAACGTAGATTACGAATTTCGTAATTATATTGCTCTGCGGTGGCTTTCTGGCTCTTCAGGGTCGTTTTTCGATTTTGCACCCAAAAGCCCGTAAGGAGCCCATGTTAAAATGCAAAGGCGTTGAGCGAGTGGTTCCCGGGGTCCGATCGGGACGAACGGGGCGGTTTTGGAGTGCCCAGAGCATGGGTCATCTCGATCTTTAATATCTAACCGCTGGTCTGATAATTCTTTTGCCGTGGGCCACCCTCCCTGATTGGGGATGGACTAAGTTTCTGGAAACTTGGGACAACTGAACTACCGTGTTGTCGAAATATAATTCCCCATAATTCCACGGGGCGGGACCGACACGTCCACATTAAATCCGTCCACAGAATTTGCGAGATGTGAAAACACGTCCACAAGTTTACATCCAATGATTTGGACGTAAATTAACAGATGCGTTTGTTACGTCCACAGTGTGGACGTACTTACGAGCCGTGTGATTCTGGTGACATTAGCTCCACAAAATCTGTTGCCATTTGTCTCCTTTCATTTACATCCACGTGGATGACGTTCTGCCCTCACTGTTCTCACTGTCACCCTCACTGTCAAAAGTCCTA
>NW_026267372.1:169126-180569 GCF_000697945.3 Frankliniella occidentalis | reverse complement strand
TGACCCCTGGAGGTCAAAAAGTGGTGTTTTAGCCCTGCAGACCTAACTTTAGGCCCTTTGCACGAGCCTAAGGGCTTCCGATGGTTCAAAATCGACCCTGCAGCTAGTCTTAGGATACCTTGAAGTACAATAATCCATGTCGACTTTTAAGATCCCAGATTTTCACTCCACCCTACCGTTACATCCCTTTCTCGAGTCTTTGGGGCAAGCTCAAAGACGACGGGTTTAAGCGGACCGAAGACCCGAAGGCCCGCTACATCGTTCGATCATGTTCTTCAGCAAATCACGTGACCATCACCGCCGGCAGGCCAAGCAGGCCCGGCCTCTGCCGAACGGAGTTGCCGGCGGAGCGAAGCGGAGCTGGCAACTCCGTTCGGCGGAAGGGCGGGCCTACTTGTTTCTCTTCACTTCTGACTTCTGGACCCGGGATTCATTGAAATAACCCTCCTAGTCGACGCGGCTGTCCTTGGCGACCTACGGGTCGTTCCACCCGTCGCTGTCCGGGAAGGATACGAAGCTGGGACGCATCCAGCACATGATTGTCCTGCGCGCGCAGAGGCCCCTGTTCCTTACAGCGGGCCGCTTCACGAACCTCACGCTGAAACTGTTCCAGGACGTGAGTGATAAAGCCTTTAGAATGCGCAGAGGAGCGAGGGGTCGATCGCTCATAGTTGTGCATCGAATATATGGAATATTTTGGGAATATGATGGTCTTGCAATATCTTGAAAAAAATTGATGGGAAATCTCTAATACTTGAAGAATATCTGGAATACTCTTAGAATTTTTGTTGAATATTTTTCAGTGTGTACATGGGATATCCAAATGGTCCACCCCTCGCAGATAAACGTTTCGTCGTTGATGTTGTGTTTTGGACGATACGGTTTTCTGGGAGCGGCGCATCTTATTCCGCAAACAAAACACCGACCCGCACTTGCCTTCCTTTCGCAGATCATGCGACGGTCTTACTCGCTCTACTCCACGGTTATCAACATGAGATAGACGACGACATGCACCGCGGCAGGGGGGCGGTGGCAGGCCCACTCCGATTTCTTCTTTCTGTCTGGGCTTGTAGACAATTTATTTTTAGCAGATGATACCTTAAAAACCCTTGGACTAAATACAAAGAGTATATAAGTAACTTTAAGGTGTCAGCTAGCTTTTACTCTCAAAACGGTAAGAGAATCGAGCGGAGACTAGAAAACAATATCTGTAGCGCTGGCGGCGGTAACCCAGTGGGCTATTGGACCCCTTTTCGTGCTCATAAATCGGATTTTTCAATGTCATAATTTAAAGTTCCGGATGATGGATTCTTGTTTGGAAAGGTGTAAAGTATTACAGGGAATTCTAGATTTGGCTGAACCCGCCGTCTTTGACCATAGTACAGGCATCGAAAGGCGAAAAACGGGGTAAAAACATCGGCAGTTGCAAATTTTTCATTTAATATTTTCTACATGTTAATGTAAACTATCGGGGCATTCCCCGTTTCTTTTCCAAAAAGGAAGCAACTTAAGAGGAAAATTACGACATGAATTTTTTTAAGACATTTTAATTTCATAGAAAGTTGAAGTTTTGATTCGAGATTCCGCAACATTCCACGGTGTTTCTGGCAAAAACTTATACTTTTATATGTCCTGTAATTGGCCGCACCTAAATCTCGTCCGCGTTTTTCCGCCAATTTGAGATAAAAATAGTTAAAGACATTAAATGCACAAAAAATTGACCAAAACGTTGATATGCGGCGCATGTCGTAATTTTCCTCATAAGTTGCTTCCTTTTGGAGAAGAAACCGGTTGTCGAAGTCCCTGATAGTTCAAATTAAGGGGGCAGACCTGTGAAACGCAAGGGTTTGGTAAAATAGGAAGTACAAGAAAACGAAGATTCGTAGCGCTTTAGAAAGAGCAAGGATTAAGCTACGTTTTGATGTATACAACGTCTGCTTGCTTCTCCTGGAACATGCTCTTCTTTGTCTCGAAGTGGAGGGTTACGGGCCTTTACCGTGTGCAGGATTGCGCGACAACGGATGGACCTACAGCAACGACAAAAATGCTTATTCACTCTTAAAAGGTGTAGCCTTCGTTTGACGAGAGCGATTTTGAAATTTTTGTTTTTAAGTGTGTGAAAAAAATTCCCAAAGTTTGGGTGCCTAAAATTTGGGTAAATATTGGGTACTTTATCCCCTATTTCGGTACTTTAGAAATGAGATATCAAAAACGCTCACGTCAAACGAAAGGTACATATCTAGGCTACAACCAGGCGAAGTGGCTAGGCTGTAGCTCAAAAACTGTGGCCTGGAGGCTGCACACGGTAACGCAAGACAGAAGTGGGAGAAAAAACGCGTTTAAAGTTTTCAGTATCGATGTGCAACGACGAGCCAAAAGCCGGGGCAACTTTCTGTACCGGTTCTAAAATATTCCGGGGGCCTAGAAGACTCCTTCCTCGTCCTGTGTCCTGTCCTAAACGGCTAGGCGAGTCCTAGCGGTCCAGCCACCCGGCCGCCCGCAGCACGTTTTGGGCTCTCCTGGGAGCAATTTTTCAAATTTCGACGTCCGCTTTTCGTCATTAGAAAGAGGAAAGATCAAAGAATTTTTTGAAGCAACAAAAAGAGTGAATTTTTAAAAGGATTTTTGCAGGTCTGCCCCCTTAACTGACATTAACATCTAGAAAATAATAAATGAAAAATTTACCACTACCGATGTTTTTACCCCGTTTTTCGCCTTTCGATGCCTGTACTGGTCGAACACGGCAGGTTGAGCCAAATCTAAAATTCCCTGTCATACTTTTACCCTTTTCCAAACAACCCGCGTGGAAGGATGTGTATTAAGACTGTAGTTAAAACTGTAGACATCGAACTGCAGTTGCGATATACTATCTGAAACTATAGGTTAACTGTAGTCATTGTGCATTTCTTAACTCTTAATTGTTCTGTAATTCCATTTATATAATGACAGCAGTCACACTGCTTTTACATTCACAATGTTGGCTGCATTGCGCTCTACAAGTTAAAACTGTAGTTATAAGTACAGTCTTTGAACAGATATTTGAGTCTTACGAATGAATTTCATTTTCGTGTTACAATCTGCGCTTAAACACAATTTTCAAGTATAAAACTGCCATACTTTAGATTTTAATACTGCTGCAATTCATCAAAGCAGTTATTTTTTCAGTTATATTTCAATCAGACTGTTGTTATCTTAGACTGAAACACTCTAAACTGGTTGGCGTCTTTTAACGCCAAAGAATTGGCGTTCTGTGATAACGCCAGAAGTTGGCGTTCAAAGACGCCAAGATTTGGCGTTCGAAGGAGAAGAACGCCAATATTTGGCGTTAAAAGACGCCAATACTTGGCGTTTTTCGGAAAAGAACGCCAATATTTGGCGTTCTTTAAAGGACGCCAATAATTTGGCGTTAAATGACGCCAACCATTTTACAGTGAAACCGCAAATATAGTTAACAGTGTCGAACTGTGCATATGTTGCACTTAAAATATAAGTAGACTTTATGTGACAACGTACACTCAGAACGTCTTTTTACCGACAGTACTCCCTCGTTTGCTTCCCCTGTGCGATGAGTTTGTCGATCCCTTGGTCGGTGGGGTTTTACGTCGCCTAGCCTAGGCGCGCCCTTCCGACGGTGGTTCCTCCGTATGCGTACAGCAGAAATATGTCCCGTAGCGGGGTCGCTACCCAAGTACCTCACCCTAACGCCAACAAAATTTCTGTTTCCCGGTTAAGAATCGCTTTACTAGAGTCGAAGTTCTGTTATTCGTGATATCAACCAGGGAAGAGGACGTTATAATTATAAACGGGTTTATTCGCGCAAAAAAAAAAAAAACGGCCAAGGCTAGGGAACCCCAAACTGCCATAGTTGAATTACAGAGAAACTGTAGTTAAACTATAATTAGACAAGTAGGCCGACGGGCCGGGACCCTTGGCATGACACCCGGTTACTGCGGCACCAGAGCTATCGTGTCGCAGTGGCTCAGTGGTCAGCGTACCGGGCTCCCAACTCAGAAGTCCAAGGTTCAACACCCGTCAACATCCGAGGTAAACCCAATTTAATAACTATGAGGTAATAACTGAAATGATACAATATGAGGTAAATAACTGAATAGGGGGGGAGAAAGAAAGACCCAGAGAGGGAAAAAGATGTTTTTAACACTATGATTTTGAATCATTTGACACTTAAGTTTAATTATAGTCCGAAACACAGACAACTTGTAGATCAAACTATGTTTAGATCTGTAGATAGAGTGCGCGAAAACTGCAGTTAAAGTGAGGAGTGTTCCAAATCTTTACACATTTTTTTTAGATTGACTGCAGTGAAACTGCAGTTGACTGTCATTTAACTATAGTTTTCTATTAAATAACTACACTTAAACTGCATAATGCCAGATGCAGTTCGTATGCACTTTTATTGTACTTGTAAATTACATTTGTGTTTGTAAAATACCAACATTACTTCAGTACAAATACTATGCTCACACTAAGGTTCTATCAAAAGTTCAGCTGCAGTCCACAAGTGTATTTCAAACTGTGAATCTTTCCACGCGGGAAGAATTCGCTATCCGGAACTTTTAATAACGACATTGAAAAATCCGATTTATGAGCACGAAAAGGGGTCCAATCGCCCACTGTGCTCCGGTTGCGGACGGTCGTCCGCTGTTGTAAAAGCAAAATGTTGTTGATGTGGCCGAAAAAGCAGGAATTTAAATGTGTGATGATACTTTGAAATGCGAGACGGGAGCAATGTCTCGCGGACTAGTTTTGCCTATACAACTCCCGAATAATTTGACATCAGAATCGACTAATTTAAACTTGCTTTCGTGCGTGGAATATCAGGATATCAGGATCGTAGAAGGAGATAACACAGGTTTCAAATACAAATATATAATTAAAATAAATCCTTACAATTACAGACAGCAGCAGCCACGTGAGTCCAGGCCAGGTCCTAGGGGTGTCTTCTTGTTGCTAACTTCCTACTTTACTGCTCGATGATATCTGACTAACTACTACAACTGACTCGGCCGTCCGCTCCGGCCCAGGGCCCGGAGGCCCCGCGCGGCGGGCCGCCCGGCGGCTGCCCGCCCGTCACCCTCGGCAGGTGACCGAAGTGACCCTTCGGCTTCCCGGCCGACACGCGCGCTATGCGCAAAAATACGAAAAGTTACCAGCTTCGCGTTGACACCGCAGTTAGGCGGGAGATTCAAAATTTACAAATTAAAACTTTACTTTAGCTGTTGTTGGTTTCACAACATTCCTCCCCCCTCTAACAAGTTTTGCCCTCAAAACTTTACGCGCAGAAGCTGATAACCTTTGGTCTTACAAATAAATTTACTGAATTTAAGAAACTATACAAAGTTCAAACTACAAATTGAAATTAAAAGGACGGAATGTTTTTAAGAAATCTAAAGACAAAATAATCAAAATTTCTACCCTAACTCAAAATTAACATTTCCTAACTGGACCTGGACTCATTTGTGACTGCTGAAAACGAATACAAATTAATACATTTTAATTTCAAACAGCATTTCAAAACACTCACGTTCAAAAATGTATTTCAAAACCACAAAACACACTTCTACTTTCACTCTAAAATCTAAATCACATGGCATACAACAAAACAAATCCCTTTCATTGATTTATTTTCTTCAAAACTTATAAACCAAAACTTTACGGATTCTACCAAACAAGTTGGCATAGCATACAAGGAAACCTCTCTTGACAACGGAAAACTTTCACTAAAACAGCGGAGACAATACCTAAATCTTTAAACTCTTCTCACTATCACTGCATAACGTTTCACATGGCTAGCTAAACCGAAACTAACTCTCTTTACAACGCTCAACTAAGAGAACCATAAACAAAGCCTATACTGCAAAGTTGGAACAAGTTAACTAGAATGAAATTACTGCAATTCATAATTTAAAAAAAAAATGAAACACTAAATTTTGAACTTGAAAAGATGACTGAACATAATCACAATGAAATGAAAACTTCAGAAAGCTAACCGAATAAAACAAACAGACTCAAAACTTGAGTTCTAAACACCTTCAACATAAATTCAAATAATTTCATTTGTACTTCAAACCAAGTCTGAAAACAGACTTCTTACCAGTTTGCTCGGGCCCGTCGGCCCGACCACCCTGCCGCACCCGTGACGTCACACAAGCCACACTGCTGACCGGCATCGCTCTTGCTTGCGACGCCCTGCTCGCTCCGGTCCTTGTCCAAGCCTCCGTGGCGCTCCCCCGCGCCCTGAGCCCTGAGCCGTACGTGCCGTCATGGTGCCGTCCTGGTCTCGCTGCCTGAGACCCGGCTCCTCTTCTTGTCCTTGCGGCGGGCCGTCCGGACTGGACTGCCGCGCCCTGGCTGCCTCGCTGGGCCCCGCGGACTCGCCGCGCTCGGGTGAGTGTCGACGAGCTCCCTCGCTGTGGGGCCGGAGCGGTGGGCAAGGGTTGGCCGCACGCTTTGCTGCTGCTGGCCTCGGCTCGGCTCGGGCTAGGCTGACTCGTGGGGCGCTCACTCGCTGTGGACCTCTGCTCGAGCACTCGCTGAACTCAGGCCTCGTGTGTGCACGTCACCGGGCGGACAGAACAGCCAGACCGCCGTTCCTCCGCTAAACTGTCGAACAATCAAAACAAATTAGTGACTTTAAAAACAGAAACAAACAATAAAATACTTCAATAATTCCAAAAATCTTTCCAATAACTAAATCTGTTGTTACCAAATTAATGTTAAGATGATACACATACAAACCAGACACAATTAAACACATTTGTCTCCCTGCATACCAACATTTCCTTGCTGCTTACATGCCAACTCAACTCCGCATCAAAGTTTCGACTAAATCCTTCGATTACATTTCCTCACAAATGCAATCCAATACCAAATGCCATAAACTAGTTACTCAGTATTAAAATAGATGTTAACCTTTTCAATCAAAACATTTAATCTATAATACCGAATGATCTTCAAACAAAATTTAGCATCTTGTCTCTATTCTCAAAACAGAACTTTAACGTTAACATTCCAAAATGGAAACAGCGTTGAATCCAAATCAATTACTTTACTTAAAACTATTACAAATCTTACCAAAGATTTCTGTGTGAAACCTCAAAATAATTCACTAGCAAAGTTATCACAAATTTCATTCTTGAACCAAATAAAATTTTCAACTTTTCCCTAATGCGATTGGCCAATCTTAATAAACTTAACTGGATTCTATTTTTTTTTTAACTCTATCTGACATACTGCTTTACTATGCCGGGGACAGGCTTCTCAAAAGAAATTACTAAAAACCAACAGAATTCCAAAGGATACGAGAAAACAAAATCAAAAATATGCTTTCTCTTGAATAATTATTCCACTTTACTCAAATTACACAGTTCTTTACTCAAAACTGACCTACTAAATGCCATGTCCCCACGCATTGAATACTTAAAACCTTTTAAACCAGAAAACTAAGCTGAAATAGAAAAACATTCTCATTAATGTAATTTCAACACTTGCTGCCAGAAATTCCAAAACTGCCTGCAACAGATAACAACTATTAGTAACAGAGCAAAACACTTTCTTATAAATACTTCAAAATTAGAATTCCTTAAATGAGGTGCGATGACTCATGCATCGCTCCCTCCCCACTCTAAAAATTTAACTTCAGTCCACTGAACGGCCCTAACCCTTCAGCCAGGCTGGCCTGGCTGTGCAGGTTTTCCTGGATGTCGTCCATCGCGCCCTCCTGCGCGGGTGACGTCATATGTCTTAGCATGATGATGGCCTGTAGCATTATTATGTTGAATCCCTTTCTTGAAAGTTCTAACTCCCCAGAGTGTACTTCATACCGATTTTTGAGACGGTTTAAAATCCTTGCACACTCAGTCAACTCGACCTGATCTGCACCAAAATTTACTATCTGACTAAACCGCAGGCATGGTCTTGAAAAAACCATGTCCAATTGTTTTCGCCATTCACTGAACCATCTTTCCTCTTTCCTGAAATCGGAAATAAGAGCATTCAGGTCATCCATTGACACTCCTGCATTCTTAAGAAAAGGGTTGATCCCTGCATAAGGCTCACTCAATCTACGCCACACGCTCTGAGCCTCAACCGATTGTGCGGATGACAAAACGCTGCCTGCCAGGCAATGTTCAAAATCTTTTATTGCGCACCTTTTTCGATCTTCAACGCCTAACATCTTTTGCAAATACTCCCGGTAAAGCTGTTCCCGGTCCAGCACACCCGCGGACGCCAGCCGCAGAGCATACTGCTTGTCTAGGAACTCTCTTTCCTTCGCCAGACTAGCCTCAACTTTGTAAAACCATTCTATTTCCTCATCCACCGCGTTGATAAGCTCGAACAATGCTGCACTTGGACTGATGTACACCACCTGAGCCTCGCGCTCCTCCGGCACCCCCGACGCGCCTGGGCTGCCTCCTCCCGCCGGGAGGGCAGGCAACCCCTCGCTCGCCGCTGCTACCTCGGCACTCCCCGGGGTCGCCGGCACGGCGCTGCGCCCTGGCTGCACCAAGCAGCCTCCCGCGCCTCTCGCGCCCCCGACGCCTCCGTCGGTCGGTCCCCGCTGGACCTCGCAGCACGAGCACGCGCTCCCACAAGAAGTTTCCCTCCGCGGTGCGCCGCTGCTGCCCCTCACTACGCCTGTGCTGTCCGCGTCCTTCCAGCTAGCCCCCTGGCCAGCGAGGACGCCATGCACGTCCTGACCCGCACCGCTACCCTGCCATGCAGCTGGGTTCACGGGCGCCGCGACGGCGTGGTTGCCGCCTGCGAGGCGCCCGCCGGCACCATCCTGCTGCTCTCGGGGAGCCTCGTCGCTTTCACCCAAAGCCATCGTCCGCGGCGCACTACTGCTGCTCAACGTTATGTTACCTACGTCTCTCGCGATGGGACCGAGGCCCGCAGAGTCGCCACACCCGAACTGTCCTCTGCCGCTGCCTTGCATTGCAGCCGGCCCCGCGAGCGCCGCGACGGCGTAGTTGCCGCCTGCGATGCGCCCGCCTCCCCCGTCTTGGTGTTCTCGGGGGACTTCGTCGCAGGGACCAACAAGTCCCGCGCCGCCCGGTCCCCCTGGCCCGTTCGCGCTCACCTCCTGCGAACTCACATGGCCCGCGGCCGCGGCCACCAGCCTCGGTGCCGCCGCCCTGCACGGAGGCCTGGGGCTTATCGCCGGCCCCTCGCGGGTCCGACGCGCTCCCCCCAGAGCTTCCTCTCGGCGACACGCCTTGCTTCTGGCCTACGTTGCCCTCGGCAACCCCGCCGGGCTCGGTGCCCGGCCCACTGCCCACACCGCTCGCGACGGCCGCGGCGGGGGGGAATGCATCCCAACCCACCGGCACGCTCGCGAGCGGAGGAAGCTCTCTGAGCCGCACCAGATTTCCCTCTCTATCTCTAAAGAAGCGATTCCCTTTCCCGTCAGAAATGAATAAGGGTTTATCTCTAATAGAGCTCCCTCGGGCCGCGGCCGCCTGCCTCGGCGCCGCCGCCCAGCCACACTCGCCGCCCTGCACGGAGGCCTGAGGCTTATCGCCGGGCCCTCGCAGGTCCGACGCGCTCCCCCCAGCGCCCTCTCTCGACGACACGCTGTCCACTTGCCCCACGTGCCCCTCGGCCGCCTGACCGGGCTCCGAGCCCGGCCCGCTGGCCGTCCTGCCCGCGGCCGCCGTGGCGAGGGAAGATCCATCCTTACCCACCGGCGCCGTCCCGGGCGGAGGGAACTGGCGCAGGCGCACCAGATCCCCTTTCCAATTTCTAATGAAAACGGGTTCCTGAAAACTATCTGCTAGCGTGGGGGCACAGGCAAGTCCCCCACGTACCCCTAGCATCCGTGTACACCGCGGACATTGCTCACCCTCACTGAGTTCGACTTGCCCATCGTACCTCAGGTCTTGGGCCTTACCGCCCATATACCGGCACGAAATCCCCCGCGCCCAGTCGGACTCCGACGTCGCAGCGTTTGCTGGCCGTGAGTGAAGCCCGACGCCTTGAAAACCGTTCTCCACGGCTTGCCCTTCGCGGGCCTGCGCCGCCCCGTCGTGCCTCAACGGCTCGACGATACTACTCCCCGAGGGGGGCGGGTGCATGTCTTGCACCCCCGAAACTACAGACTGACCGTCTGAACTAAAATCTAAACTATGTACAGAACTGTTGCCGACCCTGAGTGTCACACTCTGATCGACCCCGCTGATCCCATCAGCCTCAGCGAGAGGCGCGCCCGCGCTGCGCCGAGCGCCGCGCCTCCGTCGCCGTCTCCTTCCCGTCGGTCCTACCTGAGGCCGTGCACCCAGAGGTGCACCCTGACACGGCGCCGACCTGGGCCGGCCCGGGTCACTGGCCTCCCGCGCGCCCCCTTCCCCGGTGCGCGCCGCGCTGCAGGGCCCGCTGCCCCGGCGCTGCTGCTGGTCCAGCCCCTCCTCGGCCCCAAGCGCTTCCTCGCGCTGGCCGGGGGCTGCGTTAATCCGGCACCCGCCCGCTGTTGTCGGCGTGCCCCGTTCTCCTGTCGATGACCTCCCGATCCCCTCCTGGGCGTCGGCGCCACGCTGTGCCGTAGCCGTGCCTCGCGGCCGGCCGGCTCCCCGCGCGCGCCCATGCCCTACCCTTCAGAGCAGTACTACCCGTATGAAAGGGCCCGGCTGAAAACGGTCAGAATGTGGCCTTTTATTCGTCATAATGCTGAGACGAGATCGTGACGGAATCGGGACCGCATTATGACTAAATGTAGTCGAGGTCAAGACGAGATTCGGACGACAAACGATTCGAGATTCGCCGACAGGATCTCGTCGCTATCTGGTCGCTGCGTGGTCCCAATCTCGTCATAATTTGTTCCGTTTTATGACGAGTAAACGACGAAATCAAGACGAGGTCCGCGTGGCGCCAAAGAGAAAACGAAAGGAGGGGACCGGCCGCCCGGGCCGGAGGCGAACAGCCGACCAGCCGGACACAGAGCCAGCTCGGTGCGCGCTTGGCCAGAGCGCTCACCTGTGGACGATGAGGCCAGCTTCGACCACACTCCACGCGGTCTCTGCGGCGTCTGCTCCGGATAGAAGCCAGTGTGATTGGCTGCACCGGCTGCCGGGGCCGGGACAGCAAAGATTCAAGATCGTTGCTAAACGGTGTCAGTCAAATGAGTTCCGCGCCATAGGAAACTTCTAAATAGACGTGCCGAAGACCGAAGCCATATTGTAATTTTACTAATTTCGCCCGGACTCCCGCACTTTGTGCGCCGCCCGGAGCAGACGCCACAGAGACCGCGTGGAGTGTGGTCGAAGCTGGCCTCGTCGTCCACAGGTGAGCGTTCTGGCCAAGCGCGCACCGAGCTGGCTCTGTGTCCGGCTGGTCGGCTGTTCGCCTCCGGCCCGGGCGGCCGGCCCCCTCCTTTCGTTTTCTCTTTGGCGCCACGCGGACCTCGTCTTGATTTCGTCTTTTACTCGTC
>NW_026267372.1:164947-166821 GCF_000697945.3 Frankliniella occidentalis | reverse complement strand
AAAAATCAAATTGAAGTTACGTTATAGCCTGCAATTTCCACGTTCCGACCCTATTGAATTTACTTATCGAATCTACATTTATTTTACCGTTGAGAGAATGTTTAGATTACAAATCAAATGATACAGTTTTTCTCTCAACACTCTTAAAAACTTCGAAATTGTAATGCGAAAAGTTGAAACAAAATTTTGGACCACCTTGGCTGTAAAACAAATTACTTTGATGTTACAATGTACAGGACACTTCTTTTATTTTGTTTATTCATTCAAAACAAAACCCAATAGGCAAATCAATTACCCGAAAGAAAAATACACTGACAAATTGTGCAACAAAACAAATCATTTACAATTCAAGTTCATTTGCTTGATTTACTATACTAAAAATACTTGAAACGAGAAAAATATCAATAAAATTTCTACCGCTCGAATGGGCAGACGCCGTCTCCAACTCAAAATACCCCTTTTGAAAAGTTTATGCACTCTTAGATCTTCACACCCCACGCCGCGCGTCCAGCGCCTCTTGAGGCGTCCCCGAGCACCTCACACACTACCTCCCTCCTTTGACTGAGGAACCACGGATTCGAACTGATGACTGGTGATGTAGATAGGATTTCAGATCGCCACGTCAGTTGGTCTCGTGGTTCGGCCGAAGGTTTGGTCCCGCGTGGCTGTCACTTATTGGCTGGGCAGCCACGCCTTTCGGGTAGAAATCATCGAGATCCCTCGCTGGGGGCACCAAACAGCGGCTGAGGGGGCGGCAGGCCACGATGCTGGCCCGCCTCTGGTTGGCTCGGGTGACGCTGCGGCTGGACCTCTTGCGCGCGGCGGCAGGATGACTCTGTTTGAACAGTACAATGGGTGCATTAATGGGGGTACTCGAGCAGGCGACCGCGCCCATCCAGTCGGGCGATAGTCTTCAATACTTCATTGGAAAACTTCAAGCACAAAATTCAAATTAAAGAATCAAAATTTCCGGGCTAGTCCTGTACTTAACATGCTTAACTTATCTAAAAGAAAATCTTCACCACTTAAAAGGTACCCCCAACCAGAGTTTAACACTCCATCCTTTTAAAAACTAACCCCAAGAGTAACTTAGAATGCTTTTACTGCCCTACGGCCCGCCAAAACACCCTTCCTCTAAACCCTTTTAAACAAAGGCAATCTACTTATAAACTAGGTAGATGTACGCCAGACCGCGTCTCGCGTAACAGGCTTCGCGATATCTCACGAAACACTGTTACGCTGCGACGCGCCTGGCATACATCTACCTAGGCCTGCGGCGCTGACACCCGAGTCGGGTAGTGCAAAAATGCACACAAAGATACGGGCCTGCGGCCCGTTAACGGCTCGTCACTTTGACTAAGAATGCATGGTTGTACACTTTTTCGCTTATTTTCGTCAAAAACACCCTCTAGCGCCTCAACGGTTTGAGCTAGAGCAAAACGGAGAAAAGTTTCGCCCAAAGGAATCTACTTTGATGAGTTACCCCTTAGAAAACATTAAAAAAATATTTTTTTGAAATGTCATTTTGGGGACCTGTGGTTTTTGATTTTTTAAAAATCCAGTTTTTGAGCTAGAATGCTCTTCTACGAACTTGATCTGTCTTTTTATGACACAAAACGACCCTGAAAATCCCAGGTCGCTAGCTCAATTCGTTCTCGAGTTATTGTGATGACAGACAGACACACAGACACACACACAGACACACACACAGACAGACAGACGCGAAACTTTTTGATCACTGGTGTACTAGGTAGATGTACGCCAGACCACGTCTCGCGTAACAGGCTTCGCGATATCTCACGAAACACTGTTGCGCTGCGACGCGCCTGGCATACATCTACCTAGGCCTGCGGCGCTGACACCCGAGTCGGGTA
>NW_026267372.1:158947-164772 GCF_000697945.3 Frankliniella occidentalis | reverse complement strand
CGATTTTTTAAAAATCCAATTTTTGAGCTAGAATGCTCTTCTTCGAACTAGATCTCTCTTTTTATGATACAAAACGACCCTGAAAATCCCAGGTCGCTAGCTCAATTCGTTCTCGAGTTATCGTGCGTACAGACAAACAAACACACACACACACACACACACACAGACAGACAAACAGACGCGAAACTTTTTGATCATCACTGGAGTAATAGGCTTCGCTATCGCTCAGCCAAATAGGCTTCGCTAATCGCTCAGCCAAAAAAGGGGGGGGGGTAAGAAAAAACAAAAACGAAAGATAATCTACTGTGAAAGAAGGGGGGGGGGGAGGGGAACAAACAAAACAAAAGGTGACCCCTTCTTCTTGACTTTGCAAGATATTTACTTGATCCCAATTAAATTTACATCCCTTCAGTCGGAGTCGCGGGAGGCAACTCCCGTAACACTAGCGGTCTCTCCCCCTGCAATTGTATGGGTTGCAATTGCTCCAACCGTTGTGCATACCCGAGCTGTGGCGTTGCGGCCTCAACCCAATGGTATGACTGGGGTGCGGTCGTCACTAACCCTGGTGACTGCCGAACCACCCACCCCTGATGTCTCGCCGGCACCATCTCCGTGCCGGCCCTACCCGGCTCCGGGTCTGCATCTCCCCCTCGGTCGTGGTTTCTTTCCTGACTCTTTTTCCTAATCAAGTGGTTAGCCACTCCTGAGCAGACGGATGCGAATATTGCCCATCCGCATCCGAATAGCTCAAATAGCGCCTTTGCTGTAGAACACAACGTCTATAGCTTTCTTGATTAGGAATAATATCACGGCCACCCCCATGAGGATCGACACCACGTTCCCAAACTTGACGAGGAAAGCCCCTACTTTGCCGAACATGGTCTCGGTTAGCTCCTCAACTCGCCCCTGTATAAGATTCAACGTGTTAAGGTTGCCCGAAACGACGTCGTTTCCCACGAGAGAGCGAATTATGACGCTCACCGCTGCTTCCCTTTGGTTGGGAAACTGCATGCTCGCCTGTAGGTGTCTCATCGCCTCGTTCGAGTACAAACCTCCGGTTGACAACTCGGTCAGTAACCGCATCGAGAGCGCATGTTCCCCCTGCGGTTTCAATTCCTGAGGTTGGTAGGCCGCTGGTCTAATAGCCGGAGTAAATGAAACCCATTTACCCCGGACCTTAAAAGTCGGCGTCATTGAATCATCACAGGGAACATGCTCCCCATGCCGCACCAACACTTTTGATGACTGAGCTAGGAACCAGCTCTCCCCCATCCACACCACTGGCGTCTGCTGGTAACATCTGGATTCATTTCGCAGCATTACTGGCACTGGCACGCACTTAGAGAGGAAAAGAACGTCACCGAGGACAACCCCGGTGTACCCAATTTCACCTTTGATCAGTTTAATTAAAGGGTCCGGGTCTCTCCTGGCGAGCGTTAATTTCGTGAGAAGTAAGTCTCGCCGTGCCTGACAGCGCTCGTAAATGCCCTTCATTTGTAGATCACTGGTGCGTTTCATCGAATTCAGTTCCATAGCGCTCGCCTTCGACTCGCAATACGCCAAACTGTCGACGTTTTCCGGCAGGTTGTCATCTAACTTGTCGAAGGCGAAACCAAACTCTCCTCTTTCTAGAACGAACATGCGCGGGTACTCGGTGGTGTAACCAGTTGATCCACAGATCGGCATCACATGCCCCAGCTGCACCGCGAAAGTGCGAATGCCGTCCGCCACGAGCACGTATGTAATGTTTACGTCGCGGCCCGTGACGGGGACCGTGGTGTAGTTTGCTATCCCTTGATAAAGTACGTCATATCCTGTTCGCCTGCAGTCGCCTTTGGGCTCGTTTGCCCATACGACTTCGCCTGCGTCGAACACAATACAGTTTATCAAAGGGGCAAGTTTCACCACTAAGCAGAGTTAACACTTTCGCGGACTCATCTGAGGTTGTTTTGTAGCTCTTTGTCTTGATGGTTACACTATCGACCACTGGCACGTCGTTGTAGGTGATTCCGTTGTAGTTGATACTGCCGCCGGTGCACGAGGCGCCCGCAGTGACGGATCCCGCCACGGTGACAGTCGCAAGCCGGGTGCCGTTTGGTTGTACCGCGTCTATGAGAACGTTCTCGTACAACAGTGCTCCCTGAAGGTGGAGGTTGGTGCACCCCTCCCTGCCCAAGAACTTAAACCCCTCTGTTATTCCGCCCTTAACCTGTGCCGAGTGGGAGCTGGCCCCGCAATGCGTTATAATCCTGATGAACTTCACCAAGCAAGTTCGAACTAGCACCTTTTCGAACTTGCGAGATTGAAGTACTTGCACTTGTTTTTGTTTTATGATAGGAAACACCACAGCTACGGCAGTCATGTTAACAAGTGTGTTGCCTATAAGCGTCCATCCAACGCCGCTCTTCATCTGCAGATCAACAGAAATTCGAATTCCAAAATCTCTGTTTGTCAACACCGTATTTCGATGACTATGATACATCAAGTTCAAGATATGTTCCGGCATACCAAAGCGCCTGAAAATGTCTATGATCACATTTATAGCTAACAACCCCTGACTCTTGTCGTACTTTGAAATATCTAGCTCGGTCTTATAGCACCTATTAAGCAAATCTGCAGGAAACCGGCGGGACATCGCGACTTCGAAGTCGGCAGGTGAACTATCAATGAAGATTGAGAATGTCGGATCAAGGACAGCCTTAATCCGATCTGTTATAACTCTGACATAAGGACCGACGATGGCATTAACTCTCTGTGAATGTGCTGCGATAACTTGAGGTGCAGCATAGGCGCTGGTACAAGATTTCGTCAAATTTGGTTTGCATATCTCTTTTATGCTCAAATCGTACCTCTTGAAATCATCATACGTCATGGGTGAGTCATCGGTCATCAATCCCAATTTGAATGGTTCTTTTGAAGAAAGCCAACTATGAAATTGAGAATTACCTACTTCTACTTTGTTACTCGAGAAAACTTCGACTAGATGTTCATTCTCTGGTGCGGTATACGTGGCCATAAAACGACCACCCATCTCTCTGGCAACCAACAGTTCGTCGCCTAGCTTTCTGAGCTTAGACACGTGACAGTTTCTCTGCGACAACTCATATTTATATTCAAGCCTAGACTTCTCTCGAATAGTTGGCACAGCAGTTCTAAGTTGTGGGACCATCTTTTTATAGACTGGAATCTTGACTGTCTCTTTACCCAATAGTTCACTAGTTCTCTCAACATCTGGCTGATACCCACCTCGTTCGAAGTGAATATGATCATGTGAGTAGTCTATAAGGCTGGCTCCAGGGAAAAGTTTGTCATTTCCAATTTGAAGAAGCCCTGTGTCCGCCTTCAATCCGTCTGTAGATATCTCTTCCGGAGAAAATATTTCTCTTTTAACACCCTCTACTTTACCAACTGTCACATTATAAGTTGGCACATGTACAAACCGAGATCTCACATTCTCAATAATTTGATCATGGATCTCTCGCCTCTCTTCGGGCACCGGAGGTCCGTCATCAGTGTCAGTGTAGCAATAATGCTCTGGCATAAAGTCTATTATACCTCCCACTGCCTGTCTTTTCAAGCACAGCAATTCCTTTCTCACTTCTAATCCTTGACAACGGGGTTCTAATACTTGGAAACCGTCGGGCTTGTCGACCTTTAGTTTGAGAATCTCATCATTCTTGATCTTCTTGACCTTCTCAATAGTCTTACTTATAACGTCCTCAACTATGTAAGAATACTTGAAAGTCTCGGTATGTCTCGTCAGGAGCACGACCGAGTGTCCAGGCATGTCATATAAAGCCAATTTCGACTTATCCGGCTTATAACCGAATACTCTTTGGGACTCATTTCCTTGATATTCTTGGATGGTATTTGGTTTCTTTTCAACGACCTTAGTGTCAACTTTGTCCTGCTGCCGATGTACTAGAACCTTAGTGCAATCTCGAATGCCTTCTTCAAAGGTGGTATTGCTAAGTGACCTGACAATCTTACTTGTTCCGTAAATAGGGAAGTCATAGTAAGGTGCAATAGCCATAACGGCATCAAGCGGAATCCTGTGAGAGACGTTAAGTGGTTTGCCCATTCTAACTAAGTTGTCCACCTTAGCGAAAGGCGTTGGGCCTTCGCCACGCCGATTGATAAAGGTCACCTGTTTGTTGTCTCCAAGAACATGACCTGTTTTTGCCTTCAAAATAGCCAGCAGCAACACGATCTTTCCTGCATGGTGCATAAAGACCTTATCAATAAAAAGTCTGTCTGCCCCGTGCCAATGACCATAACTATGTCTGTTAATCAATATTGAATCAATTGTAGCCACCTTATCATTGTTTGCGCCGAGTTTTTTAAGACGTTCCTTAATCTCACTCTTCTGCTCCCTACCCGATACAACTATGAAATCTCTTGAACCCTCCTTTTGTCCGGCCGCAACATTGTTGACCAAGGTATATGATTTTCCAGATCCCGGAATACCCCGGCAGGCCGAAATAGGAGGTAACAAAATTTCTTCCTGGGTTAGCTCAGGCATACCCTTGATACTCTTGAGAATCGAGTCAGAAGCAAAGAACTTTAAGCTGTCACTAAGTAATACCTTTCCTTTGGGTTCCTTTACTTTTCCTTTCTTTTGCTCAAGGACTCTCAACTGACCGTCATAGTACATGCTATAATCGCTAAGATCTATACTTTTACTTTTTTTATAGAAGACATAACCGTCATTTTCTAATTTCAAATTGGCCAAGCTGCTCTCCAACACCACTTGAGAGACATTTTCGCTCAAGGCATAAACCTTACTCAAACCAAACAACACACTATCCCGATCATATTCCAAGTGTGTTATATAGTCATAAACCGCAGCAACAGGAATATGCTCTGGGACTGTGATCTTCGATCTCTTCGGCGCGTACCCTGGCACCATCTCCTTCTCGATATCCTCTTTACTTTCCACATACATAGGCTTGGGATCAACCGGGTAATGTCTTAGGTTATCGACACTTTACTTTAGCTGTTGTTGGTTTCACAACAACGCCACGACCGTCCGCTGCCTGGCCCTCCTTCCCCCACTATCTCTACTCTACGCAACACACCTCGCCCGGCTGACTACGGTCGCCCGGCCGGCCGAACTCAGCCGCCGAGCCGCGGCCGCGTCCGCAGTCAGCCGCAGCTGTGCCACCACGCCTCACGACTTGAATCGGGGCCAGTATTTAAAGGTAAAAATTAGAAAAAGACAAAGAACGACTCCCTGCTTAGCATTGGAAGTCATAGTTAACCAGTCCCGGGTTTAGTCAAAAACGTTATCCAGAGGAACACCCCCTGCGGAAGAAAAGAGTACACAAATGTAAACAAGGTGACTGAAATAAATGCACTGATAAGAATACAATCATTTTTTTTTTAGAAAAAGTTCATTCTGTGAAGTACATTACTACTGTACTCTGCTAAACTAAAAATTTACTTCGTATATTGACTAGCAAACATTGAAAATTATAAACATCCTGACTAGCAAGAGAAACAAGGAAAAGTTAGGAGTAGGAACAGAACTAATTCCCAAAGTTTTCTTATCATTCAACCGCGGGCGTTTAGCGTTGCTCGCATCTTTCCCGGTTATCTTTTCACATCTCAGTGAGGAGTGAAGGTACAAGGTGGCGTCCAAACTCTCAGCTGATATGTTGTACTTTCCGTTTGTGATGTTCCCAGCAGTGCTAAAAACTCTTTCGCTTGAAGCACTTGATGCTGGGATTTGCCAAGATACGGCGAGCCAACCTAGCCAATTTAGGATCAACCTTTCCCTGGCAAAATAATACAAAAAAAATGCATATATTAAAACAGTGAGTTCC
>NW_026267372.1:151243-155897 GCF_000697945.3 Frankliniella occidentalis | reverse complement strand
TTTGATGTCAAAATTACAGAATAAGTGTCTCTCTTTCCTATGGCGTAAGTCCATGGCACTTACCTTCTTCCGTTGGTTTAGAGAGCGTTTCCACCAGTGTATAAGGCAGCAGCCTAGATTTGTAGTTGTGGGCCTCAGCCCCTGAACCGCGTATTGTGAAAATATTTTCGAGATCACCAGCTGAAACCAAGGAATACCGTGTCAGTCATCAATAGCCCTACACAGACTTGCAAATACTTAAAAACACTGTTCAAAGCCCACAACGCTTACTCACCTGACAAAGTCTTATTTAATATAGATGTTCCCAAACTTTCGGGAACATCTGCAAAGTAGTACTGCCAGTTCTCAGAGGTAAAGCAAAATGTTTGGCCTGATACGTGTGAAACAGACTCTTTGACGGTGCTTTTACCAACAGAAATCATTTGTCCCACACACAATTCCTCCACAGATAGCAGTCATCGGGAAAGAGGCTCTGGAAATACGCGCGCGTTACCTCGACGATGCTCATTTGTCCGCCGCTGAATTTCTCATACGATCGTTTCGCTCGACCACCCGCCCGCTCGACCAGCCACCTTACACTTTTCTTACCTGAACGCGCCCACGGTGGTGGCGCGGGCGCCAAGAGTAGACCGTCGATATGCCTCCTACTCAATGCTACGCAGTGTCACTGGTCCGCACTCGTCACGGTGCAGTGGTAGCGACACTAGAGACAGTCGGGGATCTTGTCTGTCTGCCGACTTTGATGTGCACAGTCCCGCACCGGCGTGCACGCCCACACGCGCACTGTTTGTGCTGTTTTTGAAGGGGGGTTCCTAGTGTAGTGGGCTCAAAAAGTCGACCTTTCTTGGCTTAAGATGTGCCTTAGGCTGCCTAAAGTACGGCCCGAGTGTGCCCGGGCATCAATTCGAATTTTCCCGCCCGTGGGAGGCCACGCACGTGGAGCGCTGCGCTCGCCTGCGGCGCCGCGCCCCACATTGGCATACATAACCTCTGCCAATCCAGCACCACCCGAGAAGGGTGCACACGATCAGCAAACACCAGTTCGACAAGAATCTCAACCATCAACATCGAAGCGAAAGCTCAGAACGAGTGAAGAGTTTATCCCACAAGTGAAGGACTTTGGATATTTTATCATAGACTTTTTCAGTGTGTTTGCTGGCTTGCAAGGCTTTGTCAGTTGTAAAACCTGTAATAGTGATGTCATTTCTGTGGCAAATGGGAAGACTGTCGTAAGTCCACTTATGTCACAAAGTGACTTTTTAACGTGTTCGTATTCAGCCGGTCTAGCTCTACAATTTACTTTTCATCAAAAAACATGTCAGAGGCATAGTTTGGGAGGTAGATAGTGGTGAAATATGTCGTAACTCCAAATTAGAGGTTCATTTTCAAGCAAAAAGGGCGCAAGTCCACTTACGCCACTTGGGTTGAGAAACTTTGCAGTATCAGATGTCGTAAGTCAAGTTACGCCACTTTACCCGAGGGGGCCGCCACTCCTGAAATCATGTGTACGCCCTCCCTGAAATCCTCCCGAAATCATTTGAAATCCACCTGCAATCATGAAATCATGCGTAATCTACCAGCAAATTTTAGTCTGAAATCCTTCGAAGGTCTTGTAAAAACCGCCGGAATCACGGAAAATCCGCCGGAATCTTGTGAAATCCGCCGAAATCCGGTAAAATCCGCTGAAATCATCTGTAATCCTTCAAATCTGACATAATCTGCCGGCAGGTTTTAGCGTGAAATCTTCTAAAATAATATGCGAAATCCGTGAAATCATGTGAAATCACGCAATCTTTGCAATCATGTGTACATCCAAAGAGAGAGTGGTGGCCCCCTCGACTTTACCATATTATCAATTGAAATTTTAGTGGAACAAGTATACTTACGACGTTATGCTCAAAATAATGATAGTTATTCCATTAAATATTTTTCTTTTGCCAGTATCCACTAAGCCCGTCCCAAAGCTAGACAATGTGCGCCTAGCATATATTTAACTGTCCTGCAGTATGCTTGTCTTCATCTTGATAGGAAATTTGTCGCAAGTGGACTTACGTCTGTCTGCCACAAAATCAGTAGAATTTCATTTGTCATAAGTGGACATACGCCACTCTTCCCCAAATTAGAACTAAAATCTTTTTGTCGTAACCGAATTTTGCTTGTGGAAGGTCACTACTAGAAGGTAAAAGAGCCAGCGGGTGGGGGTATTCCAACCCGCCAAAAGTTTTGCCAAGCAGGCGAGGTGCAAGGGACGCCTTCGTCATCGAGGACAGCATAAGTCTTGTACTCGCCTTCCTCGCCTTCATTGAGTTTGTGCAGGACTTCAGCTTTCTTGTCGTTGTCCTCCTGCGTCTTGGCCGTGCGGCTGCCCTTGCCCCGCGCCGGTACTTGTTGTGCTTCGGCAGGTGCACCATTGGCTGCTGCAGCAGGTTGGCGTCGAGGTGCTGCCCCAGGCGCCAGCACCTCGGCTCCCCCGGGTTGATTCATTTTGCACTAACTAATTAATTGGCTTTTGATTGATGTTGACACTAACAGTGGTGTGCGAGTAGGTGACTGAGTGAGCTAGCGGGCCCGGCCGGGGCCGGCCCGATTCCCCCTCCCCCCGCCCCGCTCCCTCTGCACGATGCCGCACGCAGCGCCAGCGCCGCCCCCGACCGGCTCGGTCGGCTTGGACAACCGAGGGGTGCATAACTTCGAAAATCCATGTACGCTCACTAGAGGAATCCCGTTGCAATCCGGCTCCAATCCCTCCAATCCCTTCCAATCTTTCAAATCCCTAAAATCCTAAAAATTACTAAAATCTATGAAAATGTCCTTAAATTTCCTACACTAAAATTTTTTCGTGATTTTACGAAAAAAAAATGTTACGGAATGCTTTGTAAAAAATAATTTACAAAAATATTTCGCAAGTGTCAATTTACGAAACGTTTCGTAAAGTTAAAAATATATTTCGTAACGAATGCAAATTTTGGGTTTAAACCTATTTTCACACCGCCCAGATAAAGCTTTGGATTTTTACAAAGCAATTCGTAAAATAATGACGTATCGTAATTTGTTAAAAACGAAGTTTTCGTAATAGAAAATTGACCGAGAAAATTTCGTAAAATTACGATAGTTAATTTTACAGTGTAGAATCCTTCCTGAGAGCTCCCTAAATCTCACTCTGATTCTCTCATATCCTCAACAATCTTCCCAATCCCAACGAATCATGCCGACCGTACCAAACCCAATCCTGCTAAAATTGGGCTCCAATCCAATCAAATCCCGCTCAAATCCTCTTCAATCTTACCCCAATCCCCGCCAATCCACTCCAATCTTGCGCCAATCCTCGCCAATCCTCTCCAATCCCTACAAATCTTTGCCAATCCTTCAGAATCTATAAATGTTTTAAAAATCTTTTGAATCCCACTGAATCTGTAGGGATTCCAATCCCTGTACACGGCCTTTCGGAGTTATGCACCCCTCGTGGACAACGCACAGCTCGGCTCGGCCAGGCCTGACGAGCGCCATGTGCAGGCAGACCACCTCGGTCTCATCAGACCGCGGAGCCGAATGCATTGTTCGGCAGTTCGTAGCCTGGGCGACAGATCGTCGTGTAGCAGTGTCGCTCTCTCTCGCACACAGGCTCAGCGGTCTGATCTGACCGCGGCGGTCTGGCACGGTCGGTCACATACAGCGATTTTGCAGAGCTATGGACCACCCTCTTCTTTCTATATTCCGCTTCTGCTCGACCTGCCTGGAGTTTGAGTGTGTGCTAGGAGTTTGAGTTCGTGCCCGTGTGTTCTGTGCGCCCTTGTGCCGATAGTGCTGAAAGTGAGTGATTGAGCTTTCGAAGAGAGACAGAAGCAGAGAAGAAAGAAGACAACCCGACCGCCCGAGCATGGCTGGGGCCGCCGCTGGGGATGCCGCTCCGACACACATGGACCAGCACTGCGCATGTCGTAGGCAGTATCCCCAATCTACCACCCCGGGTTTCCTGCAGTTCCTCCGGGAAAAGATCAGCCTGGCATCCGGGATGTACCCCGTCAGGGCAGCGGCCATCAACCATTCCGTCAGAGGGGAGGCGCGCCCCGGCTACGAAGTCTGTTTCGTGCCCGTCGCTGGTGGTCCACGCCCAGCAGCCACCCTAAACCCGCCAACTAATGACGCGCTCGAGGCCTACGGCGTGGTGAAGGATTTCTGCATCCGCCACGGCTTGCACTCCCAGCTCCAGGATGGATGTGCATTCAGCGAAGAAGGCCATCGGCGTGGACAGCGACAAATTCTACTGGGTCAGCGCCCCCCCCCCCTCCTCCAGCCGGGCCGTCCACCGGGCCGCGGACCTCCAGACCGTCAAGTCCGAGTGCCGCAGCGTCGACTCTACCGCATGGAGTGGGACACCCCGAGCATCGCTTGGCGTTTATGGTGCTCGACAACCCGCGTGTCCTACAGACCTGGATCAGCCTAGTAAGTAATAGTTTTTTACAACCGCGAGAGTAAAATAGTACATACTTCTGTATTCACCACCACCACATACTACCCCAGGCGCCCACACCGTCCCAACCCCTCCCTCAGATTGGGTCACTGCAAGGCCGTCGAACCGCCTCACAGTTGCAGAGGACGAAATGGCCAGGGCGGCCGGCCGCGCATTCGCGTCAAGGGTGGCGATTGTCCCCCC
>NW_026267372.1:149749-151193 GCF_000697945.3 Frankliniella occidentalis | reverse complement strand
TTCCACGGCCCTCGCACCCAGCAAGCTGAGGAGGACAGTACACTGTTTAGAAAAGTGTCCGTAAAAACTGCACCACTGGCAACGCGGGACGCGCACCTGAGAGTTCACAGCGCCGCGCCTGGCCGAGAGCAAACCCTTCCTCTTTGGACCACTAGTCAGTTTGTGGCCCGAAAATTGAAACCTTGACTCTCCTCCTACTCGACCGGCCCGCGCGCGCCGCGAACCTCACCCACGCCGTCGCGTCCTCCGCGGGGCTCTCCGGGGCGCGGGCGTGCTGCCCGGCGCCGACCTGGAGGCCTCACCGCACCGCCGTGAACACGTGGTGCCCTCGCGGCTGCCCGGGGCGCCGGTGTCGCACCCGCACGAGCTTAGCCGCGAACACGCGTCACACTTACAATTAAAAATGTCACTACACGACGAGATGGGAGACTGCGCCCCATCCCCTAAACCACCCCCGGACCCGCCATGTGACTCGGTGGCTGCCACCGTCACGCTATCGTTATCCCAATCCTCTAGAGACAACCCACACGATGGATGATAAGCACACGCTGGAAACATTGTGACCACTTCCTAACGTTCCACGCACGTGCGAAAAATGGAAAACTCAACAAAAACAAAACCGAAAACTCGAAAAATGAAACACTGGCATTTCCAGTTTCAAAAAATCCAAATTACTCTGCAGAAAAAGATTCTAATGTCCTACCGACTGCGCCAATGTTGTAAAAGCAAGATGATGTGAATGTCGTGACCGAAAATAATGGTGCGACTAAAGTTGTTGACTAGTATAGCACGTGGCCGGTGCTGATGTGACTAAGAAAAGACCACTAAGTTTCACGACTACTTGCTCTCGTTGTATTAGCATTGATTAGTGACTAGCTTTGCAATTGCGCTCTTAGGGCTTGGGTAAAGGTCAGATAGCACACAAGGGTTACACTTAGAAACACTGCATATATTTACTTACTTTGTGATGCACAAACAGCAGCCATGGTGTCCGGAGAAGAAAATGGTTGTTAATTGCTTGAAGACTAGGGAGCGAGTGAGATCGAGAAAGGTCGCGCTGGCCCCGAGCTGGACCCGCGCGCCGGCCGCTTCGGGCGTGAGACACCCGGAGCGGTGCGCTGGCAGCGGCCCTTCGGCTCGGGCCGAAGGGCTACTGCCTCCGCGCTCACTCCCGAACGTGAACACTGCAGGACTTGCGGCGCACGGGGTATCGCCGCCGCGCGCGCGGAAACTGAAATGAATTTACGCTCGAGAACTTTATTTACACGATATAAATGCACTGCGTTGTTGTATTTACAACATTCCTCCCCACTCAAAGGAACACGCCAGTGTTAAAAAAAACTAAAGTTCGAGCAAAAGTTGGTTAAATCAGTGGATGTATTGAAAAAAAATCAAATTGAAGTTACGTTATAGCCTGCAATTTCCACGTTCCGACCCTATTGAA
>NW_026267372.1:141111-142487 GCF_000697945.3 Frankliniella occidentalis | reverse complement strand
CCCCCCCGGACCTCCGTCTCACCGCTTCCCTTCGTGACAGCAAATGAAAAGCAAGCATATACGTGTCAGTCTCACCCTCTCTTTCCAAAAACCTAGAAGGTCATCTTGCAATATTTTCATGGGAATACTTCCTGCAAGATAGGCATCGACTTCATCAAGGGGGCAGAATCGAAACTCTTGTCTCGAAATTCGTCGAACTCGTCCTCCCATCATGATGAGGGCCTTGTCCCACCAGCATTTCCACTGTAATTCAAATTAAATTTTCTTGTTTATAGTCTTATAAAATCTGCAAGGGCCGGGGTGTTTCGGAGAACACGTCGGTGGGGGCGGGCTCCTTGCCTACTCGTAAAGGCCATTATGGCGTCACACTGGCACAGGGAGTAGGCAAACCCGCTCCCACCGGCGCGTGCTCCCAAACACCCGTTACAGGTTCAAGCGGACTGCTATCCCTAGAAAGTACAAAACGGTATTTTATAAAATTCCGCCTGAACTTTTGATCTTTTGTCTTTACCCTTCTGCCTGCTGCCCTGCATTGTCGACATCGTCGACATCGACAAGAGTGTCCACCATCGCACGGACGTCGGACATGACCTATTAACATAATTTTACAAACATTAAAAAAATAAAGGATGGCCCATGAGCTTCAATGCGATACAGTTTAAGCAGAAATACGGATCGGGGCCCATATTTATATTGAACGACTTATATTTTATACAAAGTATATTACCTGTTGGGGTTCTAGTACAGGAAGAAGCGAAAGCTCCTTGAAATTGGGCGAAAAAAAGATAGCCATCTTGTGGACTGGTAAAATTTCAAACTTGGATTTGAGGAGGTCGTGCGCCTTTCTCTTAAATTGCGAGGTGAATTATCCATTTTAGGAAGTGCTTCCTGGAGGTCTTTGTATATCTCCGAAGTCCGGGCCAAAGCTACAGATAGCCCTATGGCATCCATAATCCGCTTCCCAGTTGGTCCAATGAGGTCCAAATCCACCATTTTCAAGGTGAACGTTGTCTTCAAAACTGTATTCAAGTTGTGAGTGCTACAAGACGAGCGTTCTATGTTCCCAATTTTCAGAGCCTTAATAACATTAGCTTCAAATTAAAGACAGTGACAGCTTCCGGCACAGTAGGCTCGGTCACACTAGGAAGGTCATCCTTGTGGTTATTATTATTTGCTGAGCGATAGCGAAGCCTATTACTCCAGTGATGATCAAAAAGTTTCGTGTCTGTCTGTGTGTGCGTGTGTGTGTGTGTTTGTCTGTAATCACGATAACTCGAGAACGGTTTGAGCTAGGTACATGAAATTTTTACTGTAGCCTTGTATCATAAAAAGCAAGAACTGTATTGATTTTGAGCCCTCTAGCTTAAAAATTGGCC
>NW_026267372.1:129426-130766 GCF_000697945.3 Frankliniella occidentalis | reverse complement strand
CCACGCCCCGCATCGAAAGTATCCTCGTTTCTAGCTCAGTGCCGTTGCAAGTTGGATGTCGCCTTAACCTCTGTTTCTGTTCAGCCTGTTCATGAGAGACTCGGTTCACAGCCGCCTGGGTGTAGCGGGAGAGCAACAGTGGTACGGTGCCGGGGTGCGGCAGGCTGCCGACGTGCGCCCCACCCGCGCCGCCCAAGACGTCAACACCGACGCCAAGCCCGCCATCACGCCCGCGGCCATGCGTGAGGCGGTCCGGCGAGCTGAGGCGGCAGCGCAGCGCGCGGCAAAGAACGAGGTGAAGGTAGCGACGGAGGCCGTGCGGGAGGCGGCCGAGGCACCGGTGAGTATTACTTCGTCCTCGTGCTTCTTTATCGTTTGATGTAACTTCTTGCTTAGTCTTTTTGTGCTAGGTCGTCGTAGTGAGGCCGGAGGCAAGGTCCCGCGGCCCCAAAATTAGGTTAGGTTAAGTTAGAGGCCCCCAAGATGGCGACCGCGACATTGTGTCACAAAATGGCCGACCGCGACAAAGTGTGACACTACTGAAAAGGATCAGATGTTCAAGATTCGTGCAGCGCTACAGAACCCTGTTTCAAGAAGACCCCAAGGATACTGCTACCACCCCTGACATCGAGACGGCCATAGCAACGGAGAACGCCATGCGCGCAATGCGCCCTAGCACGCCGGTCCCGGATACCCTCGAGATTCACCCATCACCCCGCGACTTGGCGACTCTGGAGGAGACTAAACCAACTGCACCCCTAAAACAAAGAAAGTAAGGACGGCCAGAAACCCGACGGCACCAAACCTTCAGAGCAGTACTAATGGAGAGGGTGCTGTGCCGCCCGGGACCCCGCCCCACCGCACTGTCCACGGTTCTGTGGCGGGCCTATGGGCGCGATCGCCACGAATTTGGCACCGACGGACTCGGCAAGGTGCAGGCCAACTGAAGGTGGATCTCCAATGGAGCAATCTGCGCTACCCATCACCCATCATCCGTCACCCATCACTTGATATTTCGTGTATTTACGCGTACAACTCGGGTTGTGGTGAAGACTAAGGATGTGTCTGAACAATTAATATGAATATACACCTTATGATTGTATTTCGCGATGTAAAAACACGAAATCGCAAGTGATGGGTGACGGATGATGGGTGATGGGTAGCGTAGATTGCTCCATTGGAGATCCACCTTGACTCACTTGTTCAAATTGAACACAACTCACTTGGGGGCCGCCAGGGGCGTCGAACTTGACTGCGACAGGCGTCGGCAGCAGGTGCCTCCGGACCTCGCTACCTGCGCCAGCGCCGCCAGCCCGGCCCTTTCCCGGGATTAGCTGCAG
>NW_026267372.1:122696-129211 GCF_000697945.3 Frankliniella occidentalis | reverse complement strand
TGGCGATCGCGCCCATAGGCCCGCCACAGAACCGTGGACAGTGCGGCGGGGCGGGGGTCCCGGGCGGCACAGCACCCTCTCCATTAGTACTGCTCCGAAGACCAAACCTCTCAGAGACGGCGCGACAAGGAAACAAGAAATACGAACAGCAAGTAAGAAAGGTGAAGAAGATTAAGAAGAAGGTGAAAGCCACTAAGGAAAAGGCCGCGTTGGTGCCAAAGGTCCTACTCACCAGGGTGACAGGCCAACTCCCCAAAACTGCATTGTGGACCATCCCCAGGAAAGCGGCGCCTACGGCCACCGTCACTTTCTCTGTGCTGATGGAGCCGGCAGCCCCACCCCCTGTTACCTACGGCCCCAAGGAAAGCCCGAAGGCCCCCGTCACCACCACAGTGACGACCGCTACTGCCCCAGTACAAACTACCCCAGACAAACTATATGGGAAGGTAGGAAAAAATTGCCGGCAAAATGGGACCCGGTGATCTTTGTAGAGCTCGACGAGTAGAACAACATATCCAAAGATAAAAGAAATCTACCGAGCCGTTTTTGAACAAATCGTGTTTAAAGTTCAAATTTTTGACACTTTTTTGAAGTTTATTTACGACTTAACTGTTGTTCCGATCGTTTCAATGCGCATTGATCTACCCTTTCAGAATATGTATAGTTTGTTGAGGTTTGGTTCCAAATTCGTCATGATAAGGGCCAAAAACCTGTCTTTCTGGTTTTGACAGTGTTCAATTTTTTATTTTATCGGTTTTACGAGTGAACAAATGAGAATTCGACTAAAAGTGTTTTTATAAACGTTGTAGCTCGCAGTTTTCTCTACAGAAATGACTTCCCGTTCATTTCGATAGCACTATTTGTTGACGAGCTATATCGATCTAAAGAGTGCGATGCCCTGCTTGTCTGCGGAGACCCTGTAGAGAATCTCCGTAAGGCGCTGATAGGCAACCCACACAACGACCTCCAGCCAGGCACCTTTGGATTTGTTTCATTCTACCTAGCTCGCAACTGATAAGAGATATGAATTTCGGCATGGAATAAAATTTGTAGATCAGACAGCCATGTAAAACTTTTGTAAGAACAATTTTGCTGTTCCGTTTATGGATCAATTACAAAATTAAGGAAACCAAACTTTGAACAAAAAAGATAAAAAAAATCTACCGAGCCGTTTTCGAGCAAACTGCGTTCAAAATTTGAATTTTGAACAATTTTTCAACTTTGATTTACTCGTGATTGGCTCATTCAATTTCATCCGGCTTGCGGGAACGTTCTTACTCGTCGAAATATATACAATTTGTCCAGGTTTAGTTCCATTTTGCACGCTCACGCTAGTGTGAGCCAGGTGCGGACCCAGCGAAAGGTTATAGGGGGGCCATTTTGCTGAATGTGTCGTGGTGGTCGCCTAACAGGGAGAATTTAATGAAAATTTTAGAATTATGAAAGTACTAACACCCGTTTTACAAAATGATGAAGCACACTTGTAAACGACTGCTGATGCTCCAGAGGCAGATCGCGGTATCGCACCCTTTTAATTAATTTAATTCTGATTTTCTTCAACTGGCCATGATCATGACTCATTAACGAAAGTTTTTCAGAAGAGCAATTGCGTAAGAAAGTTCGGTGTGGCATTCATGGATGAAGAGCGAAAAGGTCGCTAGAAAAGCGCCCGCACTGGCCCACACTGCCATTTCGCTAGCAGAACCTGGTCGAAATTAATGATAACACCATCACCATCATACTGAAAACTTTAAATCAATGGAAGCGGTACTTCCACGTTTACGTGCGGTCATTGAAATTGCTTCGTTTAATATTACTTTAATGGGTCAGACCAACTTGGGTATGACTTTTATTTCACTCATCATGCAGCCGAGCATACGGTTTTGTATGCCATTTATCGCCCGTAGGCGGTAGTGGCCATATGGCAGAACAGGAATTCTTGGGGCGTTAAAATGATCGACCGCTGTGCCATTCATGATGTACAACCCCTGTAACAAAACAAGAAGTGTTTCAACTCCTAACCCGAACCCTTGCAAGGGGGAAGACCTGTAAAATCTTTTCAAGAAATAGTATTTTTAATTCCTCAATTCTTTGGTCTTTCCTCTTTCTAACGCCACAAAGCGGGTGTTGAAATTGGAAAAATTGCACTCTGGAGAGCCTAAAACGTCTTGCGGTGCACTCAAGGCCGAGATGGGTGGCAAGGCAGCTTGACCGCTCGGAATAACCCGGTGTCGCAGAGTGGTTGTAACCCCCCCGGCACCAAGTACCCCTCCGTTACACCAGCCTTATATATCATGTACCGGGGGTACACGGTCCCTAGGGCACTTCTCCCCCCTCCCCTTACCTCGAGACCCGGGGGTACAACCAGCCTATGGCTGATGTACTATCAGTCTGAAAAGTTTTGTCCGCAGCTGCCAATAACGAAGTTCTGAAGTAGCCTCGCACGGGGCCCCAGTATGTGTGCCTTGCCGGCGGCCGGCAGCCAAGATGGCTACCCTGTCCACCTCGGGTTTTCAACAACTCATTTAAATAATAAAAAGTCGTGTTTGTATGGGTGGCGGGTGAAAATAAGCAATATATTATCGGTGGAAGCCTATAACAAGCAGGCCCGCCCTTCGCTTCGCTGCGCCGGCAACTCCGTTCGGCAGGGGCCGGGCCTGCTTGGCCTGCCGGCGGCGATGGTCGGGCCTGCGGCCCGACCATTTATGTCACGCGATTTGCTGTAGAACATAATCAAATGATGTAACGGGCCTTCGGCCCGCAAAGCCCGTCGTCCTTAAAATTTGCCCCGTAGACACGAGAAAGGGATGTAACGGTGAAACACCGCGACTACAACCCACCCTTCCCCATGGGCGAAAATTTTGTCCGTTTTGCTCTAGCTCAAACCGTTGTTGCGCTAGAGAGTGTTTTGGACGAAAAAATGTACAACCCTGCATGATTAGTCGAAGTGACGGGCGTTGATGGGACGGAGGCCCGTCTCTTTGTGCACATTTTTGCACTACCTGAGTCGGGTGTCAGCGCCGCAGGCCAAGGTAGATGTATGCCAGGCGCGTCGCAGGGTAACAGTGTTTCGTTAGGTATCGCGGAGCCTGTTACGGGATACGTGGTCTGGCGTACACCTACCTTGTTGGCTGAGCGATTAGCGGAGCCCATTACTCCACTGACCGGAAAAGTTTCATTCTGTTTGTTTGTTGGTATGTTTATGTTTGTTTGTTTGTCTGTCTGTCCGCACGGTAACTCGAGCAAGAATTGAGAGAGCGATCTGGGAATTTCAGGGTCGTTTTCGATGCCTTCTAACGACAAAGTTCGATGTGTTGCGCTCCCGTGACACAAAGTTCGATCTGTTTCGCTTCCGTTACACAAAGTCCGATCTGTTCCGCTCCCGTTACACAAAGTTCGATCTGTTCCGCTCCCGTTACACCAAGTTCGATCTGCTTTTGGCCGCTCTCGGGAGACCAAAGTTTAGAGCGCTGCCGCAGTTTTGTTGTTGTGGCATTTAATTTTTTCTTTAGAGTATGTTGTTCTTCAATCTTTTAGCAACAGACAGCAGCTTTTACTTATTTTCTACCGGCAATATTAGCGAAAATATAAACATAATGAGACCGCGATGCAGAGCGCGACGGAAAGCAGATCGAACTTTGTGTAACGGGAGCGGAACAGATCGAACTTTGTGTAACGGGAGCGCAACACGTCGGACTTTGTGTAACGGGAGCGAAACAGATCGAACTTTGTGTAACGGGAGCGCAATAGATCGGACTTTGTCGTTAGGAGGCATCATTTTGTTTCATAAAAAGACAGATCGAGTTCGAAGATGAGCATTCTAGCTCAAAAATTGGCTTTTAAAAAAATCAAAAGCTACAGGTCGGAAAATGTACTTTATCAAATATTTTTATATAGGTTCGTAGGGGGTAACTCGGCAATGTAGAGTCCCACGAACGAAAATTTCGTCCGTTTGGCTCTATCTTGTACCGTTTAGGTGCTAGGAGGCATTTCTTGACAAAAATGAGCCGAAAAAGATCAAATGGTCGATTAAATCAATTAAAATACTTCATTTCGAAAAATTCTATATTCACTCCTATTACCCCGTCTCGGGTGTCAGCGCCGCAGGCCTAGCTATATGTGCGCCAAGCGCGTCGCAGCGTAACAGTGTTTCGTGAGATATCGCGAAGCCTGTTATGCGAGACGTGGTCTGTCGTACATATAGCTAGTATGTTTTGGTTAGAGGCAATATCGTTAGAGGCATTATTAAAAGTGACACTGAAATCGAAAAATCGGGTTAGAGGCAGTGAGCCACCCCCGGTACAAGATAGAGCAGAACAGACAAAATGTTCGCCCAAAGGGTTCTATTTTAACGAGTTATCCTTTGGGAACCTATATAAACGTTTTGAAAAAAAATAAATTGCGACGTATGGTTTTTGATCTAAAAAAATGTCAATTTTTGAGCTAGAGTGCTCTTCTTCGAACTCGGTCTGTCTTTTTAGCCCGCCCTTTTGCCTTGAAAAAGCTATCTAGCGGGCTTATGCAAACGACCTCGTGTGTGTCTGTGTGTCTGTCTGTCTGTTTCACTAGAATGAGATGTGCTAGAGACTTGAAATTTTCAGGTTATCTCAAGGTCCACTCCTAGAGAACGAAACGCCTACGGCAAATCCTGGCAACCACCCCCTAAGGGTGTGAATGGGGGTATCCAAGGTTCAAAAATTCTCCCAAAAAGTATTTTTTTTATGTTCTCCTAAGGGGTAGCTCGTCAAAGTAGAGCATATTGAACGGAAATACCGCCCGTTTTGCTCTATCCCTAACCGTTCAGGCGCTAAAGGGTCTTATTTGACGAAAATAAGCTAAAAATTGCCGTAGTGAACAATAAGTTGTAGAAAAAGGCCGTCAAACTGCAAAATAGAAAGGAAACTCTCCCCCTACCCCCAAAAAACGTTTTCTAAGCAGAAGGGTGGGTTGTAGTCGCAGTGCTTCACGGTTACATCTTTTTCTCGAGTCTTTGGGACAAACTCAAAGACGACGGGTTTAAGCGCGCCGAAGGCCCGCTACATCATTCGATCATGTTCTTCAGCAAATCGCGTGACAGAAATGGTCGGGCCGCAGGCCCCACCATCGCCGCCGGCAGGCCAATAGGCCCGGCCCCTGCCGAATGGAGTTGCCGGCTGAGCGAAGCGGAGCTGGCAACTTCGTTTGGTGGAAGGGCGGGCCTGCTTGTCATGATACAAAACGACCCTAAAATTCCCAGATCGCTATCTCAATTGGACTCGATGTTAAAGTACAACACACTGGTGGAGCAAACAAAAGACCAATTAAAAGCTATGGGAGGCAATACTTGAGTTTTATCAGTGATTGAACGTGGCCCTTATATGGTCTTTTAACGTTGTACGACAAGTACGTGATTTGAACTATCACCAATTTGAACATATCTTATTTGAAGTAAAATAAAACCATCCCGATCAGAAAACCTACCAAACTCGAAAAAAAATAGTTTTTTTTTTAGGAACTTTCCTATGGCCTGTACTCTGAGAATCACCCAGACGGATTTGTCGTTTGCTGCGTGTCTTTTTTGTCAAAACTCTTCCGTGAGGCACGGGATCTACCGTAGCAGCCTAACGCTTCGTCGGAGGCACTATGAAAAATTGTTCAGCACTCCAAACGAGAGATAACAATATTTTATAATTTTTACTAAAGGAGAGGTCCTCCGGTGTGGGCGTCGTTCAGTACCCACCCGCAATTTCTTATGCTCGTCCCGTATTCCGCCGTTCCAGGGCAATATTTAAAACCAGAGAAGGGCGTCTTGCTGCTTTTAGAAATGCACATTTCAATCAAATCAACATAAAATGATTACTGTCTTACCAGAGGTATCCTAGACGGCCTTTTGATACCTTCCGCCCAGGTAAGAGCACTCAAAGACTGTGGGTTATTTTTTATTTGAGGGGGGGGGGGGGCTACCGTATTCCTCCTTCGAACGTAAATTATTGTTTTTTATACTGTTTAAAAATTAGGGTGGGACAGATGGCAGGTGGGTCTAACAAAGCCTATCTCAGTGTTGACCCGCAAAAGGCAACGTTTTCATGCACATTAGACTAGATGCAGATTGTGCCTTAGACCGGACAGAAAGTAAACGTTTTACAAAATTTGTCAAAATTTAGGAACAAAATTGCATAATCTGATCTGGATTTGCATGAAAGCTTTTACTTTTTAGAAACAAATTTGCTTCTTTACTTTTAGAGTGTACGTGAAATAGGTGAAGTCACTTTATCTGAATTGTGCGTTCTACACTGTTTTTTGTTTGGCGATGATCATCGCCATTTCTTGGCGATGAAAACGCCCTCATTGCCACTGGGTTGGCAATGAAGCGCCTTTTTGGCAACGAACTTCGTTTGGCGATGAGACATTTTCACTACCACTACAGTGGCGATGGGCCGCTCATTGCCAACCCAGTGGCAATGAGGCCATCGCCAAAAGCTGGCAATGGGAAATAGCCAAACGAAACAAGCTGGGCCCGCTCTTCCGCCAAACCA
>NW_026267372.1:111836-117460 GCF_000697945.3 Frankliniella occidentalis | reverse complement strand
CTGAACTTCGATACATGAGTTGTCAGTTTGTATTGTATCGTACAACGTTTTAGAGTGGCAAAAGTCTTTCATTTTTTTTTCTTCTTCAACCTATGGGCTTATGGACTTCTTTTAGACTATACAAAATTTGAACATTTTAACCAAAGGGAACATAAAGGTTTTGTAGAAGTGACTCGGTACCTTACGTTATGTTAACTAGGTTTGCTTTGGAATGAACATCAAGTGTTACTTCTGAAAAAGCTAATTGAATATGGAAAAAGTTGCTCTCTTAAAGGAAACTGAGGGAAAATTCCGAGTTGTCTGTCGGCTTTTGTCTTTCTGCCGTCGATTTTATCATAAAGAGTACAGTGTGATTTTAAAGAAGAGAAAGGGAGCAGAGACGCTCCTATCTTTTTATCCCCAACGAAAGATTACCTTTTTGTTATGATTGATATAACGCCTTAGCCAGCCTGTCGGTAGACGTTCTGACAATGACAGCTTGTCCCTGGGGGAGTCACAGACGACGCGCACAGGGACTAAATTGCGCTCTGCCGGATTATTTTGAAAAAAAAAAAGTAAAAGCACTTCTCTGTAAAAAGAAAGGCGGCTGCGGGTAGCGTGACTTGTGACGATTACAGAGGCGGGCCGGAACGGGAGAGAAAAGGCTCGGCTGCTCACTTGAAATGAGGAAAAATGTCCAGCGCTCGTCCAGCCGAGGCCACACGGCCACACCAAACTTACACTGGAATGATATAAAAGGGTGGCTCAGAAAAAATATCGGCCGATCATTTCAGAACATGACTGTCTTTCGAGACCACCGGAGACTATGATGCTCTGCGCGTGGCGAGCACAAAAGAAAAAAAGATTTGTTTCCCAATTTAACGTTTTTTTTTAACATAGACATAGAAAACAATTTAAGTGCAGAAGCAAACAATTTGCTATAAGAAGCAAAATTGTGCTGCCTTAACTAACGCGACGCTATAGTAACAATGCAACTTTTCTGAGTACTAAATGAGGGTTATTTCTCACAACAACCTCATCTGTTATCGTAGCGACGTGTAAGTTGTGGTGGCAGAGGCAGAAACATTGGTTCCCATAGCCACTGAAAGTCTTAGTCAGATATCTTGCTCTCAGGAGAACGAGATCAGTGACACCAAAAGTATCACTCTCCAAAGAGCGACTTACATAACTTTCACTCAATTTGCGTCATAATTTCCGATCCTCACCTATATTGTTAAAAAAATTCTGCAATTTTACAGGAAATGTTTAGCTAAATTTTGGGGCAGGTGGTGTCGTAAACCATTTTTACAGCGCAGTTGTAGAAATACCATGAAACCCATAAAACATTGACACTTTTTTACGTTTTCAAGGTAGCGTTGTAAAATTACAGAACAGCTGTCAGACTACAACGAATTCGTCATATAAATCTTTCGGAGATTATGAATTTTTTATCGTTTCAGTATGATAATTTGGGTGTTTCTCATGCATTTATCGTGAGTTTTTTCCTCATCTGAGGACGTTTTTTTGGATTCTGTGTACAAATTTAAGCCCGGACCCACACGGAAAAAAGACGTCTATTAGATGTCTAATATGCATCTTTCTGTAGACCCCCAGTGATCTATTAGATGTATAATCGTGTCTACTACTAGACGTCTACAACTGATCGAGTGTCTACATTTACAACATCTATTAGACGTCTTTTTGTCGATGTTGAATAGATATCTACTGATAGACAAACCAAAGACGAGTATTTTACGAGAAAAATAAAAATTTGACATGTTCTCGAGCCAACTGACCACTCCCTCATGGCTCTATATCCACCTTGATTAGCTTTGGACGTTCGAACATATCACCAGTGCTGGGATTAGAACCCTCAACCTTTGGGTTCGAGAGCGCGAACGCTACCCCTCACCCATCGGTTGCTTCTAGGAGGAGCTGAGTTGGAAGATGATATCCTTCTACAGAGATGTCTAGACGTCTACGCACATCTATAGATTGTCTACTTCTAGACGGTGTATGAGAGATGACTCGGAGAGTTACCTAGACCTCATTGTCTTTCGGTAGATGGTAGGAAGATTATCAATAGATTTCTAGAACTTGCATGTTTTAAGACGTAGATCTTCAAGACTTTGGGTAGATATCTACTAGACGTATTCGTTGGGTTAAAAGTAGACCTAGACGTCGTAGACTGGTGGCAGATGATCTATAGATATCTTCATATCGACAGAAGTATACATAGATCCGATATACAACCTCAAGACTATCTATCGATGTCTACAGTATATCTATACATAGATATAGACAGTTTTTACGTATATTAGATGCTCTATTGACGTCTATAGACGTCTCTAGACCGAATAGACGAACGGTAGACCATCTACCACCATCTATAGATGTCTATTTTCCGTGTGGGTAAGCCCGCTTATATAGCTTTTAAGCAAAAGAGCGGGCTAAAAACAGTAAAGACATGGAAAATAATCCCCACATTGTTGGCATTTTGTGCATTGCCAAAATGTTGGCAATGACTTCATCGCCAAATTTGGCAATGAAACTCCATTTCCAATATTTTGGCAATGAAACTCCATTGCCAATATTTTGGCAATGAAACTCCATCGCCAAGATTTTGGAAGTAAGCAACAGTCCAATAATTTGAGGATTGTATTCATCGTCTTCACTGTTTTCCGTTTGGCTATTTTCCATTGCCAGTTTTTGGCAATGGCCTCATCGCCACTGGGTTGGCAATGAGCGGCCCATCGCCACTGTAGTGGTAGTGAAAATGTCCCATCGCCAACTCGTTGGCATTGCCACATTTGGTAGTGGTTTCATCGCCAAATGATATGCAGTATACTTACTTTTTTAACTAGGCATGGACCTGGGGCGTTTGGGTCTTGGTTGTACATAGCACGGAACCATTGAGGCGAATCTTTTCGGCAATCAGAGCAGTTATTCTTAGTTTTGTTAAAATGAAAGGCATTTAACTTCCACTGATTGTTAGAGCGAATATCTGCAATCACACTTCCCTACAAGACAAAGCCACATTGTGTTGGTACATCATTTTTTTTTGTGAACGCAGTTACACCGTCTTACAGTATTTGGTAAAGTGAAATAGTGTACCCATCGTCTGTCGTCGTAATCTGTTTTGAACGTGCTGTTGCCATAGGCTCGTTGCTTCTGATATGGTGCCGCAGGATTAAAATGGCTGAAGCGCATATTTACGCTGTCGAAGTAGTCCAAGTTATCCGGGCAGTCATAAGCGCTTATTAGTACGACCATGTAAGGACCCTGAAACGCAAGGGAATTTTTCTCCGGTTATACGGGCAGAGCACATGATCTTACACTCCAAATGCCGGGGAACAATTTTCGTCTATTGCAAGATGCATCTGTGAGCACATCTCCCAAGATGAGCATTTATGCTTTTTAACGACGGTTCTCGGCATGATTGGTACACTGTAAATCATAGTGTGATACTGACTGCACATTTTTCGTGATGCAAAAGTATTACACAATACAATGATATCATCGCAGAAAAAGTACATTAAAATCATTGCTTGTATTTGAGATGGCCCAAGGTGACCCTGGAGGTGCGAACGGACAAAAAACCTTGGTCAACAGTGCTCAAGAAGAGCGAGGCATGTAAAGTTAATCACCTAAATGGAGCAAGAAGAAAAATCTCGCTCCTTTTAGGCGAGATATTTGACTCTAGTATATGAAATTTGCTACAGTAGGGAAATAGCATAACGTGAGCGAAGCGATCCCGAAAAGTCTGAGGCGTAAGGGGCACATTCATTGCCGTTCGGGGCGCCTAAAACTGTCCCATACCCACTTAAAAGTTCCGAGCCGAATGCAGTGCGAAGATCGCACTTCACGAGTGCGAAAGCTCCAAATCGCACCAGACGGTGCGAAAAGTACTCTTTTGCTCTTCTGAGTGCGAAAGTTGATCATCAAGTGCGAAGTCACAAAGTGCTCGCGCGGGTATGTGCGAAAATTTTTCACTCACACGAGGTGCGAAATTTCTTGGTCCTCATTGGTCAAGTAAGTCGGGTAAGTACGTCTATAAGACATTGATAATGCCCAAAGTGTATTTCTCTGCTTTTAAAGAAGGGTGTCCAGTGGAAAGGTACCGAAGTGATTTGTGGACATACGTATACGTTAAGTTTGAAAAAAAAAAGTTCCGTCAAGGCACGGATCGTGGAAGCAGATGATACGTATGTAATGATCAAGCCTTGATTTATATTATTTCAGCACGTGAAGTGAAGGTTTCAAAGATCTATAACACCCACATTTACAGAATTTTGTTGCAATTTATACCGCTATTTATATCAAACATCAGTTCCCTACTGCCGTTTTATCTCGCGTTTTATTCTCCTTCAGAAATGGGTGGCTCTAGTTCGCTACGATCAAGCAGTCGTTAAAACCCTCGTTGAAGTTGAAGTGTTTAGAATAGCATCATATGGTAGCGCCCGGGCGGCCGAGCCGAACCGTGCCAAAATCCGAGCTGCGCTTCCAGCCGAGCCGAGCCGGGCGCGAGGGAGCTAGAAAGGAGGGGGGACGGAGGCTGACGCTGCGGAGCTGACGGCGGTGGCACGGCGGGCGGGCCACCACCAACAACCAGCCGCCCCCTGTATATCTTCTACTGGTGACGTCACGCCTTGTGCCTCTCTGCACACCGCTTCATGACAGTACAAGCAATGACACATTTGACAAATCATTCTTATTAATTTCAGTTATTTGAAATGTTCAAAGTTTCAGTTACAAATGTATCATCTGCTAAAAAGGTGGGGGGACTGACTGACAATGAAAAACAAACCACGGTGCGAGATTCCTCATGGCAAAAGAAAACAAAAGCGATTAATGCCCGAAGACGATCGGAATCGAAATGGCAGACTTATTACTGATTCCCCCCAAATTATGGATTTGGCTGTGAGCACTCGACATTTCAGTTTTGATTTTGCAAGAGGCATCCAAATCTACACTCGTCAAAACATTTAGCGGTCCACTTTTTTACTCCTGGATTAAGTTATCTCCCCTAGCACCTAGGAAGTCCAGATGTGACATAGACATGCATCCATGTGTGTAGTTTAACATCCTCGAGCGCGAATGTCGTGCGACCCCCTTCACGCCGTGAATAATGATCACAAGGGTAGAAAAGTCGAAGGAAACGTGAAAGTTTGGGTTAGCGGGGGGTGCCGGAAGTGGCCAAAATTTGGTGTCCGGGTGTCGTAGGAATCAATGTAAAGGTTTTTTGCCCGTTTCACCCCCTCCGACAACCACCCCCTACCCCCAGTTACCCCCACCCCCTAAAAAGGGGTGTTTTTTTTTTTTTTGGAAACATCGTACGCTACGGAAAATCTTGTGGTTTGAGGTGGGCAACGGCAGCGTAGTGCCCGTTTCACTTTCGCACCCCCTGTAGGGCTGTACTACCCCTAACTGTCCAACCCTTACTTGAAATTTCCCCATTTTTCACACTAAGGAGGCCTGGATAGGTCTGAAAACTTCAGTTGAGAATGTGTAGGACGGACTGAGAAAGTCCCTGGTGGAAAACGCGACGATTTTCAAAAACTACCCTTAGGGTAGGGTAGGTCGTTCCATTTTTGATGTCGAGAACACCGATCTGTCCAGAACGCAGGTAAAATGAAAGTATACGT
>NW_026267372.1:110294-111786 GCF_000697945.3 Frankliniella occidentalis | reverse complement strand
CAGTACAAACCTCGGTACTAGCCCTTTCTGTCATGATTTAGCCCGGTACTACGTAGTTGATAGGCCCAAGGGCTTGGACGCTTTCAGAAAAAAACCCTAATACCGGAAAAAATATACACACATCCCCTGTGGCTTTCCAGGCCTGGTACTAGAGTGTTAGGGGGATGCTTCAGGTGGTACTAAGATATTTTCCGATAGAGTATGGTCCTAGCATTTCAGCCAGTGCGTAGTACCAGGACAATTGTACCGTTAAGGGGCCGGTACCATAGATAGAGTCAGGCAGCTGTTAGCTGCTGGGGCTTTGGGGCTTTCCAGGCCTGGTACTAGAGTGTTAGTGGGGTGATGTAGGTGGTACTAAGATATTTTCCGATAGAGTATGGTCCTAGCATTTCAGCCAGTGCGTAGTACCAGGACAATTGTACCACAAAAGGACTGGTACCACAGATAGAGTCAGGCAGCTGTTAGCTCCCCCAACCCTGTAGACAGCGCTGCGGCTTCAGTCAGGTAGTAGCAATCGCTCGAGAAGTACGTACTGTGTGTGCCTGAGTCGGAGTCTGCTACATCTGTACATCATTCGGAACAATGGGTAAGTGATTTTCCCATCAAGTATAGACCACGGCAAACTTAGTTTAAAGCAACTTCATCAACGTTTTGCTGCGTTTCCCTTATGTAAGCAGAGTTATATGTTTATATCGTCGTTTCATCCCGATTTAGCTCTGAGGTCCACCAGGGCAATGACTCTTCCCACTTTTATAGTTACATTGCGTGAAATGCTAACCCTTTCATAGGTGGTAGTGCTTTTGGCCCTTTGAAGGGTCCTATTTTCCTCTAGAGATTATTAATAATTCCTATATTTCTGCCTTTTAGTGCCCCCACAAGGGCACAACAGCATTAGGGGTGTTAGATAGCACCTGTGTTTTTCCATTGTTCCACTCAGACTCCGCATTGGTTCCTTAAGTTCGAAGTGTTGTTAATCACGTCAGTTCGATATGTGTCCAACCAACGGCAAAGGGCACAGAATTTTGTGTGAAAGTTCTCTGAAACTCTTGCCGTTGACTGTGTTGAATGTGGCTGTCACTGTGACTGTGAATTAATATGTGACTGTGAATGTGTGACTGTGAATTAATGTGTGACTGTGAATGTGTGACTGTGAATTAATATGTGACTGTGAATGTGTGACTGTGACTGTGACCGCACATTCAGCGCAGAGGAGTAGCATTCATAGTAAGAGGCACCGTCCACAGGCTTTTTCGTTGAACTTGTAATTCAAAAATCGGTTGGAGGGCGGTTGTGCCTTCGTGGATTCAACAGGGGTCCGCATCGCACCAGGGCAGAGCAGGTTGGACTTCCCTGGCGGACGCTAAACCGTGATGCAACTGAGAAAGGGGGAAGGGTAGGCAGGGGGTGGGGGCGGCAAAACGGAGGCACTTCTTGTGTGTGCCACACACATGCTGTGCGATGGTGAGACCGCTCCTGCGCCTCTTCTCCGCAA
>NW_026267372.1:108494-110244 GCF_000697945.3 Frankliniella occidentalis | reverse complement strand
GGGACCTGCCGTGCGCGGACACCCTAGGGTAGGTACTTGAAGTTTGTCATGACGCCGGTACCGCGCAGCATCACGTTACGGTGGGCGTAACGCTTAAGTCTAAACCAGTATTTTCGCTGCAGCGGTGCACATATTGAGCGAATGGCGACCGGGTTTGTGCGAGAACGTAGCATATATTCAGTGTTATGGATGGCCCAACGCTAATCTATAACATTTACCGGCATCATAGGCAAAAGTAAAAAAAAACACGTTTTGCGGCAATTCCGCTTGCCAACTAGGCAATCTGCGGCCTGCATGTGTGTACTGTACAGATGTACAACAGCATTACACAGCATCAACAATATCTTAGAAAAAACATTAAAATGTTGTGGGGTTATTTTCGTGTGAAGAACGCCCTCTGGCGCCCAAACGGTTAGAGAAAGAGTCAAATGGACAAAATTTTGGCCCGAAGATTCTACTTTGACGAGTTCCTTCTGAGGAAGATGTTAAAAAATATATTTTTTAAAGAAATGTTTTAGGCTTTTTGTTTTTGATATTTTTGACACGTCAACTTTTGAGCCAGAGTGCTCAAAATCAATACAGTTCTTCATTTTCATGATATAAAAATACAATAGAAATTTGAGCCTTTTACCGTAAAGCGTTCTCGAGTTATCGTGCGAACAGACAGACAAACAAACAGACAGACGCAAAACTTTTTGATCATCACTGGAGTAATAGGCTTCGCTATCGCTCAGCCAATTATGTGTGGTTGCAGTAACATTTTATTGTTTGAATCAGTTGTGATGAGTTTAGTTAATTCATATCGTTTGTTTTCATTAGGTCTATTTGTTTGATTGTTTTTTTGGATATTATTATATGTTTGTACTTAAACGGTTTTATCCAACCCTATTGCCAATAACTTGTACAGTACAGGGCCCAATTATTGGGTCTGACATAGTAGAAGTCTCCATCCATACTTTTGTGAATGCTTTTAACGGTTGGTAATAATGCTAGCAACCACCCCTGAATGGGTTTGAGGGGAAAACAAAAAAATATGGCCTCCTAAGGGGTAACTTGTGAAAATAGAGGCTTTGGGGCCGAAATTTCGTCTTTTGGCTCTATCTCTCACCGTTCAGGCGCTGGAGTTTTACTCACAAAAGTGGCCCAAAAATAAATGTATTAATTGTAGAAAATAATTGATGGTCACCAACCAAAGGGGTGGATCGTAAAAGAAGAACCCTCTAGTCTAAAATGTCGTCCGCCTGGCTTTCACTGTTTATTTACAAAAGTGAGTTTTTCTTGCCAAAATGGCGAAAACAGAAATATTTTTATCTTTTTCAGAAGAACACTTTTGTCTGAGAAGTATGCCGTCGGTTTAAAATCTTCTTCTAACCAGAAGAGTGGGCTTATTTTATGGTGGCACGTCATTAATAAAATGTGTACACTTTTATGCAAAAGAAGGAAAAACAAACATTCATTACGTTGTTCGGACACGTTCGGAGTTATTTCAGAGTATGCCAGGACGTATATTTAACTTCTACTGGGTCTAGTCTTATACATCTTTTCATACCCTGGGTAAAAAAACCATGGGGCTGTCCATGAGCCATGGACATAAATTTAACCATGGATTTTTCTGACCATAGATTTATGGAACCAGTAAACCATGAAAACAACATTTGACCATGAGTATATAGTGGATGGATTGCATGGCCATGGCTAATGTGCTCCATGGCAAGGGATGACCATGAGAATTGGCTTTCATGGTCACAAC
>NW_026267372.1:98230-104527 GCF_000697945.3 Frankliniella occidentalis | reverse complement strand
GGTCGGGCCGCAGGCCCGAGCGTCGCCGTCGGCAGGCCAAGCAGGCCCGGCCCCTGCCGAACGGAGTTGCCGGCGAAGCGAAGCTGAGCTGGCTCCTCCGTTTGGCGGAAGGGCGGGCCTGCTTGTTTTACCCTGGGTAGGTGTGTACTGGGATCCATAAGCTAACGTCAATAACTTAGATGCGATTTGACATAACTTGTATGTATTCTACAAACGGCCAAAGATGTTCAGCGTATGAAAAGAATGCTTCGTTTGTTGAGTTTTGATTACGTAGACAGCAAAGGTACCTGGCAAAAAGATGGTTCAAAGCGAGCCGTCACTCAAACGAGCCGAAGGCCCGTTTTCCAATAGAAGATTTATTACACCGTGAACATTCAGAAGTGACGGGCCGAAGGCCAATCTCAAACGCCACCGGCAGGCCAAGCTAGGCCCGCTCCCTGCCGAACCGAGTTGTCGGTGAAGCGAAGCGGAGCTGGCAACTTGGTTTGGCGGAAGAGTGGGCCTAGCTTGTTTTCTATCCCTTCAGAGCTCTATTGTATACGCCAGACCTCTAAAAATACAGGGAAATGCACCGGGAAAGTATGCAATTACTAGAATCTTGAAAGTGCCACCTAGCCATGGGCACTACTTCTCAGAAGTGATGTACAGAAGGAATCTCACGCTGGAACGCCATTACACACGAAAATTAGACGAGAAATAAAGTTCATGTCTCATCCTGCTCTGCTTATAGGGCTCTTATTTTTTCTCGTCCTCGTTTTACTTACGGCGAAAGAGGGTATATTTTTTCCTACAACTAGTAATGGACTAACTGTAAGAAAAGACGTCCAAAATACTGCCGAGTACGCTGTGGCAAACATTGACACATTCATCGTCCAAACTATGTGAATTCTGGTGCGCTAACGTAACGCTTGAAAAAATAACGTTCGTGGCGAGCATCTGATATCAGTATGGTGACACAACATAAACGCGACACAAAATGTCGCACCTACCAAACTAGACTAAAACGACGGTTCTGCGATGACGTCAGCCTCTCTTTGAAATTTGTGGCACAGACACTGTAAATCAGAATTTGATACCAACTACACGTTTTCTGAGATACAGAAATATTGCACGATGTTGTGATAATAATCGCAGGAAAAGTACAACATTAAATTCATTGCTAATATTTGTGATGACCATCACTCATTTGAGCGATACTTTTAGGTACAAGGTAGATGTACGCTAGACCACGTCTCGCGTAACAGGCTTCGCGATATCTCACGAAACACTGTTACGCTGCGACGAGCCTGGCATACATTTACCTTGGCCTGCGGCGGTGACACCTGAGTCGGGTAGTTGGGAAATGTTCACAAAGATACGGGCCTCTGGCCCGTCAACGGCCCGTCACCTCGACTGAGCATACAGGGTTGTACAGTTTTCGCTTATTTTCGTCAAAAATACCCTCTAGCGCCTCAACGGTTTAAGCAAGAGCAAAACGGACAAAATTTTCGCCCAAAGGGCTCTACTTGGATGAGTTACCCCTATAGGAAACCATAAAAAAATATTTTTAAAAAACGTCATTTTTGGGACTAGTTGTTTTTGATTTTTTTTTAAATCCAATTTTTGAGGTAGAGTGCTCATCTTCGAACTAGATCTGTCTTTTTGTGACTCAAAACGACCCTGAAAATCCAAGGTCGCTCGCTCGATTCGTTTTATAAGAACTATATGTTTGGAGTTCATATCCCGCTTGGAACGATCTGTTCTCAGTACTATGGCTGAAATAGATTTGGTACATTTTCAGTAAGACTCGATTTTCGATTCGTCGATTCTGGAATCAAAACCAAAGAATCGATTCTTTCAAAAATCGATTTTCTCCCCTTAAGAATCGATTTTCGATGTTTTTGTCTATGCGTAGAAAGGCAATAGTTTGAGAGTGAAAGTGATAAGCAATGAAATGATGCAAAATCGTTTATTATGAAGAATATTAATGTGGCTCCTTGCCCTGATTAAAAGTAAGAATTATTGCATTAAAGAGTGAATATAGAATACGAACATTCTTCAAACAGCGCCACATGCATGTGAATGTGTCCGGCGGGAAGGTCCTCCGACCCCGATCTGACTCTAGCACACTAATTTCAAACGGTGGACGTGGACGAGTTCCTCTTTCCAGTACGTATAGCTAAAATGTCAAATTTTTGGTTGGTTCCCGGCGTATACAAGTGACCCCCGCCTGAGGCCCGACCATTTCTGCCACGCGATTTGCTGTAGAACATAATCAAATGATGTAACGGGCCTTCGGCCCGCAAAGCCCGTCGTCCTTGAAATTTGCCCCGTAGAAACAAGAAAGGGATGTAACGGTGAAACACCGCGACTACAACCCACCCTTCTGCTAAGGAAACGTTTTTTGGGGTGGGGGGAGAGAGTTTCTTACCTCTTTTGCGGTTTTGGGCCTTCTTTTACATTTAATTGTTAAGTACAGCAATTTTTAACTTATTTTCGTCCAAAAAACAAGACCCTCTAGCGCCTAAACGGTTTGAGATAGAGCCAAACAGACGAAATTTTCGCCCGAAGGGCCCTACTTTGACAAGTTATCCCTTAGGAGACCATCCAATATTTTCGGAAATTAATAAATTTATTTTTGGGCCACTTTTGTGAGAGAAACTCCCTGTAGCGCCCAAATGGTACAAGATAGAGCAAAACGGACAAAATTTTAGCCCATAGGACTCTACTTTCACGAGTTACCCCTTAAGAGATCATAAAAAATATTTTGATTTCTGACTTTTTTGACCTACCTTATTTTCTTTGATACCCCCTTTTAGCCCTTTAGGGGTGGTTGCCAGGATTTGCCGTAGGCGTTTCGTTCTCTAGGAGTGGACCTTAAGATACCCTGAAAATTTCAAGTCTCTAGCACATGTCCTTCTAGTGGAACAGACAGGCAGACACACAGACACACACACACACAGACAGACACACAGACAGACACGAGGTCGTTTGCATAAGCCCGCTGAATAGCTTTTTCAAAGCAGAAGGGCGGGCTAAAAACAGAGAGACAAAAAGACAAAGGCAGAAGCAGACAGGAAAGCATTAGAAGCAAAGAAGGCTCACATTTTGAAAGAGGCAGAGAGGCAAGCTTTGCTTATTGATGAGGAAATCTCTATGGGTGGTGACTCACGGGCCTAGATTATAGTTTAGTCTGATCTGGTATCTATGTTCCTATCACTCAAGAATGTTTAATTTGTTTTACTTGATAATTTACATGCACAATGTAGTGATATGTACCTGTACATATATCGTGATATTTATCGTGCCATTATTGTTCCTGTTTCTAGTTCCTGTATTTTACTTTGATGATGACTATGACTGAATTCTACGTTCAAATAAAATGTTGTTGTATTTCAATTTTTTTTATTCCATATTATCACTCGAAACACCTTATTTTAAGCGTCTCGGCATTTTTGCACTATTGGTATACTTAACGAAAAATTGGCACGAAAAGTCATTTTTGGGACCGGGAAAAACCGGGAATTAGCCGGGAATTCCAAAGGGCACCGGGAAGTGGACGTGGACACCCTGGATATGGGCAGTATCTCTTAGTATGACCGGTCGCCCAGCATATCTCGCACCTGGAAGTATCACAAATTTAATAAAACATTGCATCAAAACGTCTATAGAGTGGCCGTGGAATTTGTATCAAAATACCTGATTTGCTGCAGGACATGGCACCGTGTCAGTAACCTCCCTTGCAGGATAACATAAGTGGTGTGGGCTTCCAACCATGGACCACATCCACGCCCACTTAAACGCGACAAGTTCCAAGTTCCCCCTAAGTTCCAAGCGCCATACTCCCGTAAGGCCTCTCCATTAGTGAAGTATGCCGAGAGGAGTGAAGAGACCCTCCTGCAATGAGTAGAAAGCGCAATGACTCCACGTAAGGTGGGGAACCAAGAAAACTGAAGGCAAAACTATGCACCATAACAGTTGTGCAAATTGTGGAAGATGATGGGCAGGACGATACGTCCTGGGGCTTAAGTGCGTCCAATAAGCAGTGCCCTATGGCGAACCTGCCTTCGTTTATGTGGTCCCTTTTGTGAGTCTTGAGAGATTTTGTTGTTGGAAAACCTGTCACATGTTGGGCACTGCAGGCGGGCCTCTTCACCTTCTTCATCATAGTTGTCTGACCCATCCCGATCAAGGTCATGCGCAATCCTCACCATATCTGCTCCAAGAATGAAGTACCACGCCCAGGAGGGGTGACGTATTCGACCCAGCAGAAGTTGTTTTGAGTGTCAGTATCACCAAAAGTAAATTGCAGGAGTCGGCCAATTTTCACATCGGTGGAGGTGGCTGCAGAGGGGGGGGGGGATAGGGAAAGTGGGACGAGGACGAGATTTCCCTCCATACTGGGCGTTTCTCGTGCAAAAGTCGTCGTTTTTCCAACTTTGAGGGAAGGTTGCCACCTGAAGAGCGTGTCGCACGGGGAAAACGAAGTCATTCTCGGAACCTACATCAAGAAAGGAAAAAAATTGGAGGGGTGACTATTTTAAAACCGAAAAACGTGCCCAGACGACACACACTATCCAGGAGGCGGACCGCGAGGCGAGGCGATGCAGCGGCTGCTATCCGCCCCGGGCAATTACGTCATGTGCGCGACCTGCAGCAGCTACATCATGAAGAAGTAGGTGCCGCCCAGCGCCATGGTGAAAGGCTTCCGCTACCCGCCCCCGCCAGCCGGGCTGGAGCCGCTCACCGAGATGGAGGAACACGTACTGCTGGCGCTACGCCTCCCCTTCCAGCAGATCGTCCACCTGGGCACCATGGGCCGGCGCGGCCCAGTACGGCCTGCGCGGCTCTGTGATCAACGTCCCCACCGAGCCGGACGAGACCGTGCGCAATGTCATCCCGCTGCTGTCCGAGGAGGACCATCTGTGCGTCGTCAACATCAAGCGGAAGCTGACGCACAAGCGGGCCTTCGGCCGCAGCTTCGTTACCAAGGATAAGCTGAAGTGGGGGCGCTTCCTGGAGCAGTCCACGCTGTGCCGCGAGTACGGTGCCAGGTTCGACGAGACGCGCCTGGACGTGCTGCTTGGTGACCAGGGCGAAGAGGAGCGGTGTAACGAGGACGGCGAGGTGTTCTACGGGCAGCCCGACGAGCCAGACGGTTACCAGAGCATGCAGGCGCGACTCGTCACCATCCAGAACACCGTACTCATGGAGGACGTCGTGGTGCCCGCCCAGCCAGCCGCCAACAGAGCAAACGCCGAGACGGACGACGTGGCCCCGGGCGAGAACAAGATCCCCGAGAGCGTGGTGCGAGACAGGAAGGCGGAGGAGCTGATATTTACGTTCAGCGTTGTTGTTCTGTTGCTTTTGCTCATTCAAGTCGGTAAATTGGTAAATTACGATGTATTTTTTTTGTTTGGTGGAGGATTATTTGTAACATTTGGAATATAACAGAACTTACAATTTCTCACATTCTATATGTTTACTGGAGGCTCAGGAGAAGAGGCGCCTGCAAATTTATAGGCTTATCATGACTCGGCGACACATTAGAGACGTTAGTAATGCCTTCGAAGTGACTGGAGAAACATTTACAGCAAGCTATACGCTGACAAGGGACCTGGTTTTCTCAGTCATTGAACATTGAACTGATCCGCATTTATGTCAGGCGGACAGTCAGTGCACTTGCTGTGCCCCTCGAGCTCAAGGTAACATTTCATTCCCAGCGAGTAAGAGTCCTAGAAAAAAATTATGAAAACTGGTTATACATATTGTATTTGCTTGTCATTGTTTACTTGAGTTGCTGCAAGTTAATGCTTTACTGAGCTTTTTTAAACCTGCCCTTCTACTTTGAAAAAGCTATCCTGCGGGCTTATGCAAACGACCTCGTGTCTGTCTGTGTGTCTGTCTGTTCCAGTAGGAGGTGTGCTAGAGACTTAAAATTTTCAGAGTATCTTAAGGTTCACTACTAGTAAACGAAACGCCAACGGCAAATCCTGGCAATCACTCCTAAAGGGCTAAACGGGGGTATCAAAGAAAATGGGGTACGTCAAAAAAGTCAGCAAAACAAATTTATATTATGATCTCCTAAGGGGTAACTCGTAAAAGTGGAGTCTTATGGGCAAAAATTTCGGCCGTTTGGCTCTATCTCTAACCGTTTAGGTGCTGGAGGGTCTTTTTAAACGGACCCGTTTCTGCCAGACAGTTGGCGGGAGGGGGGAGGGCGTCATGGTTCAACACCACCTGTTGAGCAGCTCCACACCCCCGCCCGGGTACTAGAGAAACAATAGACACCTTGCTCTCTAAGTAGTCAGAACCCCC
>NW_026267372.1:89764-93550 GCF_000697945.3 Frankliniella occidentalis | reverse complement strand
GCCCCGCCCCGCCCGCCCCACTCGACGTTTTATTCTTGTTTTTTGGTAATCCGGGGTAATCCTAGAGGAAAAGCAAAGGAGGATACTTCAGAGGTAATCCGGGTAATCCGTTAGCCGGGTGACACAAAGTTTGATAGTCGTTTCCCCCTCGGTGGGGCGTCATGCCCCCCCCCCCTTTTTTAGAATATACGACGACCGCGAACAACCCTGCGGTCTGCGGACAAGCAGCTATGTGCTCGGGCGCGGCCATTCCCTGAATACACTGCAAATAAGTTAAATTGTATTGCTTGTACACCGACTGTTACAGACGACCAGGAATTTGTCGCGAGTTTCGTGGCCGCTGAAATGGCGCGAGAGGAGGAGGACAACATCCTCATCAACAGACTGCGTCTGTCTTTCCCTGCCAAGGTCATGCTGCGGAACTTGGCCCACCTCCGCCGCACCAGGCGGATCGAGCAGCAACAGCTGCGGGCCCAGATGCGCGCGTGGTCCAAGAGGATTTATACGGAACAGATCTTCGTGATCGAGACCTTCGGTGAGTGTCTAACAAGATATCCTATCCTGTTAGCGTAGCAGCTTGTGTTGCGATGTGCGTGATGCAATGCGAGATACGGTTCGGGTTAGGCCGCGACCTCGAGTAACTTTTGCGGGCCGGGGGGGGGGCGGGGGAGCTGAGCCAAATGCGCTCATGCGACTTTATCTGGCGAGTATAGAGAATCCTTCACTTATGCCTTTGATCCCTTATTCTTCCAGTGGCAGACTTTCCGATCCACGGGTGGAGCGAGGCGCTCCAGCAATCCAAGTCCCTGCTAGTGCAAGAACTCCTCAGCGGCCAGCACGGGCATGAGGACAGGGCCCTGAAGTTGGTGGCCGACTGGGCATCAGACGTGGCCGACTCCTCGTCCTTGATCGAGGGGATGTATGGGTGGGCCACGGTGCTGGAGGCGGTAAGTGGCTAACATTCAGCTAATTAGGTGCTTGTGTGCTTTTTTTTTAACGGACCCGTTTCCAGCACACGCGCCGCGCGCGGGGGGCCAGAGCGTCATGTCGTGGAGACCACCTGTTGAGCGCAATTCCACATTACCTCAGTACCGCCAACAATCGAGACTGTGTTGTGTTGCCCCTTTGTTGAGTGTACCCAAAACAGAGAATGTCTAGAATGTTTATACAGCCACCAAGCTTTCTGGTGGCCAACCGAACTTTCTGTGGTGCCCACTTTCATGCTATCACACCGATCGACAACATATCATAAATACAGGTACCAGGGGGTCGGTGCCTCGGTCTGAGCGAACACCTTTATGTTCAGTGTTGCGGGTTTGCAAACCATGTCATGCCGCAGGGACCATGAGGCAATATGGGCTGACAGCATAGGCCAACTCACAACACTGTTGTGTTACAACCCGTACAACTAAAAATGCTTACTTCATTTACATTAGATATAAATTAGTTTTCTTCATCAAGGGTTCGTTTCGCAGTTCACACGAAGTGTTAACGTTTTTTGACGAAAATAAGCTTAAAATTGCTGTAGTGAACAAAAGGTTGTAGAAGAAGGCCTAAAAACCGCAAAATAGGAAAGAAACTCGCCCCCCACCACCCCCAACGAACGTTTTCTAATCAGAAGGGTGGGTTGTAGTCGCGGTGCTTCACCGTTACATCCCTTTCTTGTGTCTACGGGGCAAACTTAAAGACGACGGGTTTAAGCGGGCCCGAAGGCTAATTTTGAACGGGAGGGGGATGGGGTCGAGATCCAGGAGGGTCTCAAAATTAGCGGCCCGAAGGCCCGCTACATCATTCGATCATGTTCTTCAGCAAATCGCGTGACAGAAATGGTCGGGCCGCAGGGCCGACCATCGCCGCCGGCAGGCCAAGCAGGCCCGGCCCCTGCTGAACGGAGTTGCCGGCGGAGCGAATCGGAGCTGGCAACTTCGTTTGGCGGAAGGGTCGGCCTGCTAGTTTTTCTTCAGTTTTTATGTGCCCTTAAGTTTTATGCCAACGGTTCCTACCAAATACCTGTAGGTAGGAACCATGATGTGGCTGTTGCGCAGCCCACAGTATGCAAATATATTAGAGAAATTACAGCAGCCCTGAATAGGCCTGAGGTGGTTGGGAGGCTAATAAAATTTCCTCGGACGCCTCAAGAAGTAGATGACACAATGGAGAGGTATGTATACTATACTATATAATTATCGTGTCTTTATTGTGTTTTCCATGTAAAATGATTTTTATTTGTCTCGGGGAACCACTAGATGGGTGGTAAACTGCCAAATGTTGTGGGATATGTTGATGGAACCCTAATAAAAATTAAGGAGCCTCCTATCAACCAAACAAGACGGGCTTTTATGGGACGAAAACATTTTGCTGCTGTGAATGTGCTGATTGTAAGTAAGCCTACAACTATTTATTTTGAATTTTTAATTGTGTTTGAATTAAATTGAATTTGTTTGAATTGGACAGAATTAACAGTGTACACTTTGCTGGGGAGTTATTTCCCCCTTGATTTTACTTTGCTTTTCAGACTTGTGACAGGCGGCTGTACATCCAAAATGTGGTGGCTCGTCACCCTGGATCAACACATGACTCACACATGTTTGCTTTTAGTGCTCTGAGGAGACAGATGATTCATATCAACAACAACATGCGTCAGTGTGTGTTGTTAGATGAGCCTATTAGCAAGTCCTAGTCTAAATTTTGTCGACATACCTGAAACCAGTTTGCGCATGGAAATTTTTAAAGACAAGCCTCTCTGGAGCAAAAGTTAAGATTGCCAGGGCTGTAGGTGACTCCTTAAATTCTAATAAAGGTTTAGTAAAGACTTTAGGGGTGTTGCTGTTTAAGCTGACCGTTTTGGCATTTTTCAGAAAAATAATGGGGGGCATTGGTTATTTGACCATTACCAATGTGTGAGTGAATTTTGTTTAACTGCATCTCATTTCACAAAGAAACAACATCAGAATGTACCTCCGAACCTATTTTCATGGTCTTGGCAACCTGAACCTACAAGAAAGCTGTTGTCTATTTTAAAAGCTTGCTCACAAGATTCCTTTGACAAATATTGGTTTAAAAATCTGCACTAAGGTTTCTCTGAATCAGAACTGCAAGAGCTATAAAATGACACAAGGGTTTTAGTAAAATACCTAAAATAAAAATACTTCATTAGTAATATAACAAAATTAAATTTAAGAATTTTTAGTAAGTTGTAAAATAAAATAATTCAAGATTGTTTTCCATAGTATACAAAAACCCCTGTTTCATTGCTGAGTGGGTTTGAAAAGCATGCATAAATTGATAAAAATGAGAATTTACTCTTAGTGATTGATCCAGTGCCCATTGGAGATCAGGATCTTGGGATGAAGCAGAGTCAACAGCAGAATGCTTAAAAAGAAAACAGGACATTAGGGAACATGTCTGAAACCTGATCCGAGATTTTGGGTTGACGAGGTATATCAGGTGAGATATGCTTACAAACTTAGTGCGATCCTGACCCTCATCTTCCTCATCAGAGGAAATATATCACCCCCTCCTGCTTCAACCTCTTTTGCGGAGGTGCATTGAGAGCACGCTCTCTTCGACCAATAGTGAGTAGATCTATCTGAAATTATTGGCTGAGCGATCAGCGAAGCCCATAAGTCCACTGACCCGAAAAGTTTCATTCTGTTTTTGTGTTTGTTTGTTTGCCTGTCTGTCCGCACGATAACTCGAGAATGAATTGAGATGGCGATATGGGAATTTTAGGGTCGTTTTGTATCACAAAAAGACAGATCGAGTTCGAAGATGAGCATTCTAGCT
>NW_026267372.1:89439-89709 GCF_000697945.3 Frankliniella occidentalis | reverse complement strand
CTGCCCTCTCCTCCGCTGATGTCGCGTCTAAGTTCACGACTAAAACACGACATTTCGTGAAAAAATCTAAATTGTGGAAGTTGATAATAATTTTGGCCTGGTTCGATTCGGCACGAAAAATAAACGATATCTGAAGGTTTCTGAACTACCAAAAGTAAAATTTAGATACTTTTGATAAATCTTATTTCAACGTGTTGATCCTAGGCTAGACTTGAAATGTTTCCTATATCACCAAACTAACCAAACATTTCACACAGTGTTGTTTACTAG
>NW_026267372.1:88504-89389 GCF_000697945.3 Frankliniella occidentalis | reverse complement strand
GACACATCAAGAACAAGAACAATGCAGCGAGCAGGCATGAAATGCCTACATGGCGTCAAAAAGCAGATTGTACGAGTGAGAGAGCGCTATGACGCGTCGCAAACTTCTATATTCAAAAAATATTGCTCAAAACTATAAAATAGACAATTCTCTTAACTACGGGTACGTTTATGGTTAACAAGAATTGTTAACGTTTTTCCCTTATTGGCTGAGCGATTAGCGAAGCCCATTACTCCACTGACCGGAAAAGTTTCATTCTGTTTGTCTGTTTGTCTGTTTGTCTGTTTGTCCGTCTGTACGCACGATAACTCGAGAGAGAATTGAGATATCAATCTGGGAATTTCAGGGTCGTTTTGTATCATAAAAAGACAGATCGAGTTCGAAGATGAGCACTCTTGCTCAAAAACTGACTTTTTAAAAAATCAAAAACCTAAGGTCGCAAAATGTATTTTTATCAAATATTTTTTTATGCGTTCCTAAGGGGTAAACCGTCAAAGTAGAGCCCTTTGGGCGAAAGTTTCGTCCGTTTGGCTCTATCTTGTACCGTTTAGGTGCTAGGGGGCATTTCTTGACAAAAATGAGGAGAAAATGATGAAATGGTCGATTAAATCGTTAACGAAAAGACTTCATTTCGAAAACTTGTATATACACTCCTATTACCCCGTCTCGGGTGTCAGCGCCGCAGGCCTAGCTTTGTGTGCGCCAGGCGCGTCGCAGCGTAACAGTGTTTCGTGAGATATCGCGAAGCCTGTTACGCGAGACGTGGTCTGGCGTACATATAGCTAGTCAATAGTTAAAGTCGCACTGCGATAAATGGCGATTCTGACCTGTCATTGCGTTGCACTGGGCGCTGCAGTCTCCCACGGAGGTCCTGAATTTCAATTT
>NW_026267372.1:84236-85449 GCF_000697945.3 Frankliniella occidentalis | reverse complement strand
AAGTGCCCGTTTCACTTTCGCACCCCCTGGAGGGCTGTACTACCCTTAACTGAAATTTCCACATTTTTCACACTAAGGAGGCCTGGAAAAGTCTGGAAACTTCAGTTGAGAATGTGTAGGACGCACTGAGAAAGTCCCCGGTGAAAAACGCGACGATTTTCAAAAACTACCCTTAGGGTGGAGGTGACCACCCCTGTGACACTTACGCCCCTCAGGGGGGAATGGTGGCAAATCTGCTTTACAGCAGCTTAGGGGGTCATGAAATGCATCTGTGATTAAAATTGGAACGCGGTAGGACTTTTCGTTTTCGCGCAGCAGCCAAAAATGTGTGAATTTGCTCAAAACCATCCCCTAAGTTTACGCCCCTGTAGCGACAAAGCGGGGTGGAATCCGACGGTCGCCACCACGTTCACAGAAGGGCATAACCTTCATCTTTTCGGGTACCGAGGGCCAAGCCGCTGGCAACACTCATTCAGGCCGCTGGGCCTGTTCAAAGAAGGTACTGCTTTGCACCGCGCCCGGGCCAGTGGCTGCCGAGCACGCACACGGACGTGTCAAACTGGTTTCTCATCCAAAATTCCTTGACTTTTGTGCAAATTTAATGGATTATTGACGAGTCCAACAATCTTCTCGTCAAAATTTGCAGGATAGGCAACGAATTTTGGATGAGAAACCAGTTTGACAAGTCCGTGTGCGTGCTCGTCAGCCACTGGCCCGGGCGCGGTGCAAAGCAGTACCTTCTTTTAACAGGCCCGGCGGCCTGAATGAGTGTTGCCAGCGGCTTGGCTCTTGGTTCCGGAAAAGATGAAGGTTATGCCCTTCTGTTACCGTGGTGGCGACCGTCGGATTCCACCCCGCTTTGTCGCTACAGGGGCGTAAACTTAGGGGATGGTTTTGAGCAAATTCACAAATGTCTGGCTGCTGCGCGAAAACGAAAAGTCCTACCGCGTTTCAATTTTAATCACAGGTGCATTTCATGACCCCCTAAGCTGCTGTAAAGCAGATTTGCCACTACTCCCCCCTGAGGGGCGTAAGTGTCACAGGGGTGGTCACCCCCACCCTAAGGGTTGTTTTTGAAAATCGTCGCGTTTTTCACCGGGGACTTTCTCAGTGCGTCCTACACATTCTCAACTGAAGTTTCCAGACTTTTCCAGGCCTCCTTAGTGTGAAAAATGTGGAAATTTCAGTTGAGGGTTGGACAGTTAAGGGTAGT
>NW_026267372.1:81949-84186 GCF_000697945.3 Frankliniella occidentalis | reverse complement strand
TAGTTAAAGTCGCACTGCGATAAATGGCGATTCTGACCTGTCATTGCGTTGCACTGGGCGCTGCAGTCTCCCACGGAGGTCCTGAATTTCAATTTCCATGCTGGCGAGGAGCGCCCTGTTGTGGGTCTTCGACTCGCCGACTTCATTCAAAACTGTGATGGCGTGCCCAACCAAAAGTTCGTCGCAGCCCCGGTTCCGCATGGACTGGGACAGATCTTTCGCTGCGTTCGAAATCGGCTCCTCTGTGTTCCTACAAACAAAAATAGGAAAACCCATCCATTCCAAGCTCACTTCGAAAAATCGGTGTACACTCAGGAAAAAGTCATCAAAAAGTCGCAAAAGAGTCAAAAAAAGTCATAAAAGTCAATAAAAGTCAAAAAATCACGAGGCTGGCAGCCACCCCGGACGCACCGCCCGCGCCCGCCGCCACATCGAGCCACCGGAGGACCCCGGCGGCCAGCAATCCGCCGCCCCCGCCTTCCCCTCGTCCTACCAACTCCGATGTCGCCGCGGCACCACATCGGCGATGTCTAGGCGACGACGGGATTCAGGGGAAACAAAGGTGTTCCTTCCCGCCTGTCGCCCTGATATTGGCGCACCAAACTCTTCGTAAGCCTACCAGCCCGCCGAGAGGGAAAAGGGGAGGAGGGGGCAATCTTGGTGATGTGGGCCAGAACCCTCCTTCCTCGAGGTGCCCGTTGGCCACAAGAGGGCCAACTCTTGCACAAGCCGCAGCGCGGGCAAGCCCTTGCAGTGCGGCTGGTGCACCACCAAGGTCGCGGCACGCCGCCGAAGTCCCGCAGCCCCTGGGACCGGGCGAGACGCCAAGTTGTGCCGCGTCCTGTACGGTACCTGGATGCACTGCGGCTCGTGCAGGGGCAGCGAGGCCGTCCCGAACTCCCTGCCGCACACGAAGCAGGACACGATGCGCGGGGCGCGCTTCACGCGGCTGGGGCTGGCGGGGCCGTCCGGGTCCACGAATTGCGTGACGAGGAACGCGCCCTTGGCCGGCATGGCCATCGAGGGGTCGAGGCTGTTGGGCGCGGTGCCCTCGGACCCGCGGCGCGGCCGGTACTTGATGGCGACGGGCTTCTTGACGGGCGCTGGTGGCTGTGGCGCCGGCTGCGGTGCGGGCTGCGGGGGCGCCAGGTGCAGCTGTCCGTAGCCGTGGTGCTGGCTGGGTCTGCCGGGCAGCTTCGGGTGGCTGTGGCCGCTCGGGAAGCTCTGGGTGTCCGCAGGTCCGGCACGGCTCCGGGACGTGCTCGCGGGCGCCCAGGATGTCGTCCAGGCTAGGGCCGCCTCGCCGTCCTTTGGACTGCTGCAGCTTGGCCTCGGCGGACTCCGGGACGTAGTTGTTGTTCATGATGCTGTCCAGGGGCTGCCAGCGGCCGCGGGCGAGCGCGCCCAGAGCGGGGATGCGGAAGGTCCGGTTCATACGGTTGTTCCTGCGCACGCGGTACGTGCTGTAGCGATCGTCCTCCGCCCAGCTGCTCTCCTCGCCGTCCTCCTCGATCACGGACTTCTTCTGGCGCACGAGCGCGCCGACGGGCGAGGCCCCGCGGCGGCGCCGGCCTGCCACCGGGGTGGCCTCGTCGCCGGACACGTCCGAGCGCGAGGGAGTGCGGGACGGTGGCGCGCGCGGGGTCGGCGTCGACGCGGCAGTCGCGGGGACGGTGTTGGGGGCGAGCACGCCGACGACGCCGCCCCGATTGCGCCGGAGGCGGCACGCGTTCAGCAGCCCGCGGCGCGTGAGCGTCGTCATGTCCAGGTGGCCGAGCAGCGCGATGTCCAGCACCAGCGGCTTGTCGAGCGTCGCCGTCCTGGGCCTGCCCGCGTCCTCCGGGGAGCGGCCGCTACCTGGAGCTGCGCCGCGGCCCTTCGGCGGCCACCTTCGGCGTGTGGAGCGTGAGGCTCAGGGTCTTGGCGGAGCCGCGCGTCTTGAACTTACCCACCGAGGAACGTACCCCGGTTCCCCAGCAGTTCTCCACGCCACCCCCCCGTTCGAGCCGATCAACACTAACGGCTCGCACTCCCGCGCTACGAGGTATGTCGCGCGCGGCCACCTGCACGATGCCCCCGCCTAACCCCGTGCCGACCGGCTATCCTCACTCTAATTACAAGGCAAACCGAAGAACATCTTCCTAATCAACTGCCACGCACCCACGGAGGGGTCTTCAGAAAATTGCGTAAATGGCCGGCAGGCCAAGCAGGCCCGGCCCCTGCCGAACGGAGTTGCC
>NW_026267372.1:75977-77234 GCF_000697945.3 Frankliniella occidentalis | reverse complement strand
ACCCTAACCTTTCACGTTTTTTTCGACTTTTCCACCCCCGTGATCATTGGGGGATGCGTACGGCGTAAGGGGTGTCGCACGACATTCGCGCTCGAGGGTGTTTAACTACACACACGGGTGCATGTCTATGTCAAATCTCGACTTCCTAGGTGCTAGGGGAGATTTTTTAATCTACGCTTAAAAAAGTGGACCGCTAAATGTTTTGACGAGTGTACTTAAACCACAGGTCGCACTTCACCCTCTTTTGGGCTTAAGGGTCCCTAGATTACCTAGTATCTCTAAAACGTTGATTTGTACATAACAATCTGTCAAAATTCAAACTTTTAACGAAAACCGTTACCGAACAGCAGAAGTTTCATGTCCCTAATTTTTAGAGTAAAAAGACCCCGACAAATGGGTTGAGTACGTCAAATTTTGGGCCCGGAACCTGGAAGGCCCTTTTCCCCAATACACTCTCCTGAACTCGTCTCGGATGTCGGCGCCGCAGGCCTAGCTTTATGTGCGCCAGGCGCGTCGCAGCGTAACAGTGTTTCGTGAGATACCGCGAAGCCTGTTACGCGAGACGTGGTCTGGCGTACATATAGCTAGTACAAGGCAGATTAAAAATTGAACATGGAGATAAAATGAACAAGGTCAAATCCACATAAAAACTTATCAGTTAAGAGGGGGTGGGGTAAACTTTGGAAGATTTGCAGTTCAAGATTTCTCATATTGTGGAAAAGTTGCCTTACCACTTTGTCTCTGCGATAAAAACAAGACATGGGCAGTAATATTGCCAGATTAAGGTGGGAAATACCCATTGAACCTTAGAATTTAACCTGGTTTTACTTATCTTCAAAAAAAAATTAATAATTGGCTGAGCGATTAGCGAAGCCCATTACTCCACTGACCGAAAAAGTTTCATTCTGTTTGATTGTGGGTTTGTGTGTTTGTCTGTCTGTCCGCACGATAACTCGAGAAGAAATTGAGATAGCGATCTGGGAATTTCAGGGTCGTTTCGTATCATAAAAAGACAGATCGAGTTCGAAGATGAGCATTCTAGCTCAAAAATAGGGTACTTCGGGTAACCGAAGCAGCGGAAACGGAACGGCCGAGCGGCTGCTGGATCCGTCTCAGCCTGCGAACTGCGCAGTAGACTCTGCCAAGCCCCGCCGCCTCCCCCGCGCATCAGCAACAGTGATGCAACCAGCGGTGAACTGGCCGGTTCCGTTTCCGCCGCTCCGCTTACCTGAAATACCCTATTGGCTTTTTAAACAA
>NW_026267372.1:75204-75478 GCF_000697945.3 Frankliniella occidentalis | reverse complement strand
AAACACCCTCTAGTGCCTCAACGGTTTGAGCTAGAGCAAAACGGACGAAATTTTCGCCCAGAGCGCTCTACTTTGATGAGTTACCCCTTAGGAGACCATAAAAAAAATATTTTTCAAAAACGTCATTTTTTGGACCCGTTGCTTTTGATTTTTTAAAAATCCAATTTTTGAGCTAGAATGCTTATCTTCGAACTCGACTTGTCTTTTGAAGGTACAAAACGACCCTGAAAATCCCAGGTCGCTCGCTCAATTCGTTCTCGAGTTATCGTGCGGA
>NW_026267372.1:73512-75044 GCF_000697945.3 Frankliniella occidentalis | reverse complement strand
GTTTGGGCGCTAGAGTGCTTTTTTCGACCGAAATACGGAGAAAATGACTACGTTGCCCATCAAGACGTACTAGGAGGCTTCCAATCGTAAAATGGAAGAGGAAGTACCCCCCCAAAACAACACATTCTAAATCAGGAACTACCCTCGGATTTGCCGTATCTTTCACTGTTTCGGCCCTAGAGGTGGATATATTGAAAACAATGGCAAAAGTCAAGTTTTAAGACTGTTTGACAAACAATACAATGTAAGAACTGCGCTGGTTTTTTTGTATTTTTCTGAAGCAAAGCAGAAGGGTGGGGTGTAGTCACGGTGTTGCCCCGTTACAGTCTTTTGTCATGTGAAAGGAGCAAATCTCTAGGGCCGCAGGCCCCCCACCGGAAGTTAGTTCACCCAAATATGCAAAGTGATTTACCGGTCACATTATTTATTTGGTTATGATCTTCAGTAAATCGCGGGACTGAGATGGTCGAGCCGCAGGCCCGACCATCGCCGCCGGCTGGCCAAGCAGGCCCGGCCCCTGCCGAACGGAGTTGCCGGCGCAGCGAAGTGGAGCCGGCAATTGCGTTTGGCGGAAGGGCGGGCCTGCTTGTTATTTGTTGACAGGGAGGATTGCGCTGCGCATGTGATGAACACGGTAGTGCGCAGTTCACTGAGTGTGCCGTATTACGAGCTACGGGGGAAGGCCATCGGTGCTCCGAGTGACGCTGCCCAGGAAGTTGTAGCCACAGCGGAGGCCGTCGTGAAGGCGGTGAAGGCAGCACCACCAGGCCTGAACGTGCCGAGTGTGCGCCTCGCTCGGTGGCTCCCCGCAAATCATACGTTATGTACGATACACGTCTAAAACATTCGTTCTGTACGATACGTGTCTAAAAAATACTATCCGTTTGAAGCTTTTTTTGCAAGCATATTTACTAGATTTGCAGGCAAAAATTTATTATTTCTATGGGCGGAATACAAAGAGGGAAGATCGAACTTTCACCTGGTACCGAGGCATGAATAGTTAATAACTTTCTTCCATTCCCAAACGGCTGCCGAAAATATGCTAGCGAAAACCGCCGAAAACGGATAGTATGTTTTAGAGACGTACCGTATAGATCGTATGGTTTAGACACGTACCGTACAGAAAGTATGCTTTTGCAAGGAGCCGTCGCGCTGTCCTGAAGAAGTCCCTCGTCTTGGCTCAGGCAAACTACCACAGTAAATACTCCAACATGCTGAGTAGTGTTTGCCTGAACCAGCCGAAGGTAAGCTAATTGCGTACATTCTCCGGTCAAAAGTATAGGCGCCCTTGTATGATAAAATTATCCTCAACTCATTGCAGGTTCTTGCCCTACTTGAAGCCCTTGTCCGACATGACCTAGCCAAGCGACTCCGTGGACTTGATCAGAGCATCGTGGGCGACTTGGTGGATTTCCTCGGCCCCTTGGAGATGAACAAGATCGTCGTCGGGGGCGACGTGGCATCCATCAGTCGCCATCTCACCACCAGAGAAGAGGGTAGCCAAAAGATCATCGAGATGAAGGCAGCAGTGG
>NW_026267372.1:70696-73462 GCF_000697945.3 Frankliniella occidentalis | reverse complement strand
GACAGACAGAAAAAGTTTTTTCCGACCAGACGGAGTAATAGGCTTCGCTAATCGCTCAGCCAAAAATCAAAAACTACAGGTCGCAAAATGTATTTTTATGAAATATTTTTTTATGGGTTCCTAAGGGAAAATAGAGCCCTGTGGACGAAAATTTGGTCCGTTTTGCTGTATCTCTAACCGTTTAGGCGCTAGAGGGTCTTTTTTGACGAAAATAAGCTAAATATTGCCATAGTGAACTAGCTATATGTACGCCAGACCACGTCTCTCGTAACAGGCTTCGCGATATCTCACGAAACACTTTTACGCTGCGACGCGCCTGGCGCACATATAGCTAGGCCTGCGGCGCTGACACCCAAGACAGGGAAATAGGAGTGTGTATACAATTTTTCGAAATAAGGTCTTCTTAACGATTTAATCGACTATTTGATCATTTTCACCTCATTTTTGCCAAAAAATGCCCCCTAGCACCTAAACGGTACAAGATAGAGCCAAACGGACGAAATTTTCGCCCAAAGGCCTCTACTTTGAGGAGTTACCCCCTAGGAACACATAAGAAAATATTTGATAAAAATACATATTGCGACCTGTAGTTTTTGATTTTTTAAAAAGCCAATTTTTGAGCTAGAATGCTCATCTTCGAACTCGATCTGTCTTTTTATGATACAAAACGACCCTGAAAATCTCAGACCGCTATCTCAATCCATTCTCGAGTTATCGTGCGGACAGACAAACAAACAAACCCACAAACAAAATGAAACTTTTTCGGTCAGTGGAGTAATGGGCTTCGCTAATCTCTCAGCCAAAAACATTTTGCGACCTGTAGTTTTTGATTTTTTAAAAAGCCAATTTTTGAGCTAGAATGCTCATCTTCGAACTAGATCTGTCTTTTTTTGGTACAAAACGACCCTTAAATTCCCAGATCGCTATCTCAATTCCTTTTCGAGTTATCGTGCGGACAGACAGACAGACAAACAAATAAACAAACAAACAGAATGAAACTTTTCGGGTCAGTGGAGTTATGGCCATCGCTAATCGCTCAGCCAACAATAAGTTGTAGAAAAAGGCCTAAAAACCGCAAAATAGAAAGGAAACTCTCCCCCACCCCCCAAGAAACGTTTTCTAAGCAGAAGAGTTGGCCGCAGTTTAGCTCTATCTTGTACCGTTTAGGTGCTAGTAGGCATTTCTTGACAAAAATGAGGTGAAGATGATGATATGGTCGACTAATTCGTTAAAAAGACTTCATTTCGAAAAATTGTGTTTACACTCCTATTACCCCGTCTCGGGTGTCAGCGCCGCAGGCCTAGCTACATGTGTGCCAGGCGCGTCGCAGCGTAACAGTGTTTCGTGAGATATCGCGAAGCCTGTTACGCGAGACGTGGTCTGGCGTACATATAGCTAGTGACTAAATTTTGCCCAAGTGAGGTTTCCCTTCACAAGTTCAACTATCTGACAATTTATAAAACATTAGAGAGACCCATACAATCATTGAAAATTGTTTGGATTTGAAGGGTTCTGACTTCTGGGACATTTTTACTTTAACATCTTGCGCGCAACTTTTCTCCGGAACTATTTGAGTTAAAAACCTGGGTGAGGTCACATTTTAAAGAGAAATAAACAGGCAATGGGACACCGGGCCCCTTTTTTATTGTTTTTAAAATATAAATTATTGAAAACAGTTTAAATTTTATGTCAAAAGTGATTTTGGATTCAAACTGTTCGGCCCGGCCGCCCGGACGCTATCATGTGTTGCTATTCTAAACACTGAAGGAGAATTAAACGGCAGTGGGGAACTTGTGTGATATGAATAGCGGTATGAATTGCAACAAAATTCTGTAAATGTGGGTGTTATATCTTTGAAACCTCCACTCCCTGTACTGAAATAATATAAAGCAAGGCTTGATCATTACATACATATCATCTGCTTCCACGATCCGTGCCTTGACGGGACTTTTTTTATCAGTTTTTCTATTTTTGGTTGTCTGGATAATCCGACAATTTCAACTATCCAGAAATATACTAGTCGTTCTGTTTTTATTTTATGTTAACCCACGTGTCACAACAAATGTTGCCATCACATGCCAGCAATAAAGGTATCACTGATCTCAGCTTCTGAAGTATATTTTGTTTCCATATCCCCTTTGTTCTCTGACACACACACTGTCTGTGAGGCTGGGGGAAGCCCTCTGTAGAAGCAGCTCTCGGGAGGCAGTACCCGTGTGGAGCGGATACGGATAAAAATAGGGTAAAATTGGTGTTTTCAGAACACCAAATTGATACTAAATGTACACAAGATATATATACAACATAAATAAACATATATACCCCATACATACATACCCCAAATGCATTCGGTGTAGATCTGGTGTACTTTCGTTCTTTTTATGGTGGTATAAGTGGTCGTTTTAACACCATAAATACACCATATTTATCCCAAACGCTGAAGCGTCCGAAAAGGTAAAAACGAAAGGGCGCCGGCGGGCTGAGACGAACCACCGACCTCTCGACTGAGAGGCTGGCTCCGTATCCACTTGACCGCAGTGAACACATGAAGGGAAGGCCATCTCACCGGAAAAAAAATTTCGAGGTACGCACGTCTAGTGATAGATTAGACCTAGCAGAGTCCCTGTGCAAAGTTTTATCCCTGTGCGATAACGTTTACCCGACCCGCATCGCGATTTTCCGAGCGGGCTCGAAATTGGCGCGCGGTGACCCGACACCTTGTCGGCTCTGCCGTGCTGACACGGTGGGGCCAAAGGTGACGGCTTG
>NW_026267372.1:64990-65351 GCF_000697945.3 Frankliniella occidentalis | reverse complement strand
CAAACTTTGCACAGGGTCTCTACTAGGTCTAATCTATCATTAAATGTGCGTACCTCCGAAATCGCTGACTTCGAATGCCAAAATGAGATGACCTAATGAAGGGGGGCGGTCGGCTGTCGCACTTCAGCACGCTGCAGCGGGTCACCTCTCAACCAAATATACACCATATTTATCCGAGGGCACCAGCTCACTGCAGCGCACTGTAGTACACCATATGTACACCGAATGCATTTGGGGTACTTATTTGGGGTATTTATTATCAATTTGGCCCGGGTGGAAGGATCTACACTTTTGACTGCATCAGTTTTCTAAGTTTTTTCCCAACTTATAATGCAGATAGAGTGCATGCGAGTCTTAGTCA
>NW_026267372.1:63975-64281 GCF_000697945.3 Frankliniella occidentalis | reverse complement strand
ATGTGTCCTCCTGGCATCGTCGAACCTGAGAGACCACTGTGAGCCAGCTCTGTTCGACTGCCCCCAGCTCACTGTCCTCAAAGATAAAATAGATGGCTTCATTTTTGGCTGAGCGATTAGCGAAGCCCATTACTCCACTGACCGGAAAAGTTTCATTCTGTTTGTCTGTCTGTCCGCACGATAACTCGAGAACGAATTGAGATAGCGATCTGGGAATTTCAGGGTCGTTTTGTATCACAAGATAGATGTACGCCAGACCACGTCTCGCGTAACAGGCTTCGCGATATCTCACGAAACACTGTTACG
>NW_026267372.1:61663-63925 GCF_000697945.3 Frankliniella occidentalis | reverse complement strand
ATTATCATCTAGTCAGAATTACAGTTAATGTACTGGTTGCAATGCAGATACAAATACAACTTTCAGGACAACTTCATACTAATGTCGGAAACTCGATAGTAAATTGGTCTTAAAAGTGTCTTTAAACTACAGTGCGAAACTAGTGTGGAAAACTACAGAAAAAGTAGCATAATAAAATATCTGAAAACTCAATTGCCAAACTAATGTATCAACTATACTCATTTCTCTTTTTTTTCTCCTCTGCAACTGCAGTTTCAAGACTGCAGTTTGAACGCTATAGTCCAAACTACAGTTTAACTAAAGATCCTTCCACCCGGGGGTGTTCTGAAAACACAAATTTTACCCCATTTTTATCCGTATTCGTTCCACATGGGTAGGGAAGGGGTGTCGTTGCCCCCCCCCCTCCCCCGGCCTACTTGTATACGATATGAAATATGGAGCGTACACAACGGGGTCTGCAGCGTATCGCGGGTAGGCGCCTCGCGGTGCCATCTGGCAGAGATCTCAGACGCGCGGGCGCGCTCCACCCGCCGCCTGGGCGGTGCGAGAGAGAGCGACAATAGCCGGGCGAAGGCGAGGCTGCAGCTGCCTCCTGGCGGCCCAACAACCGAAGCCGGCCGAACTTGGCCGAGCGCTCCCAACAAGCCGGTCGGCCGCCCCACCCGTGGGTTCGGCGCGATCCGCCTGGTCCATGCAGCTTCTGCTTGGATTTGGCTCGGCTCGCTGCGGTCCAGCCTGTTTCCCCCACTACCGTCCCGCTTGATCTCACCCACACCACCTCCCCGCCCCACTACTTGTACTGCTGCCGCCAGGGGTTTGAATCGTAATTAATCCACCTTTTTTGATATCCGAGGTATTTTAGTACACTACGTAGGCGTTTTAAAACAACATCCGCACCACACTGCAACCATGGTTTCGGTAACAATCGAAGTTACACGTCATTCCACCCCGTTCACTTTCGATTTCGCTCGCCCGCGCGTACTTCCGATTTTCAACGAGATGCGCGCTGCATCCGCTTGACCGAGGCTAGCTGGCGCCCTGGCATCGCGCTGCTCTGCCAGTCGACATCAATCATCAGCCGTCATCAATTATAAGTGAAACAGTGGCGTTAGTGTAACGCTCGGTGTAACGAAATGTCCGAGTCCGCGTCGGGGTCCGGATCCGTAGGCCCTCCTCCGCTCGCCCTCGCCGCTCCGCCGGTCAAACGAAAATGCAACGACAACAAGCCAAAGCCAGCAGCAGCACGAGCATCACCTCCTCAAGCTCGATCCAAGTCAACCACAACAAGAGCCGCGGTCGTGCCCACGCCCCTCCCGTCGCCGACACCATCCTCCTCGTCATCATGTGAGTCCAGTGCCAGTGCCGTGCCGGCCCAAGACATTGTGGCAGAAAGTATTGAGAAGCTGGCGTCGGGCGTTTGGAAGACATTGCTGAAAAAGTTGGCGCGGGGCCAGAAGAGGTGGGACACTTTCCTCGTGGTCGTCGACGGGGCCGAGCTAGAGGTGGGGACGCCCCAGTGCATAAAGTGCTTGGCTATAGGCCTACTAGTGTACAATTGTGGCACTGGCGGGCCGTCTTCCCTCAAGAAGCACTACGACGGCTCCTGTTCCGCAGAGTTGTCAACTGCGGGCAACACGCCGTTCCGCCCGGTGCCGGGTGGACTGCGCGACGTGTTCGTGGACAAGTTGGCAGACACGTGCGCGCTCAACATAGGCGCCGTCAACCTGCTCACCAGCGACGCCGTAGTGGACATGCTGCAGGTCGTCGTGGGCATCGCCACACGGTGCAAGGGCCGTGTTGACGCCCGCCCTCTCATGCCATGTGCCAACACTGACCAGGCACGCATCGACAGCAAGGCCGACAGAGCGACGGCGGAGCTGGTGCCCCGGGTGCGGGCGGCCATCCGCGACAAGAGGTGTCAAGGGTCAACTGACATGTGGACTGATGGGACTTGGGGCTTGGGATCAGTCAAGCAGTGCAGGCAGCACTTCATCGCCGTCACAGTCACCTTCACCAATGAGGTGAGGAAGGGGTCGCCTCGGAGACCCACGACTTGATCACGACCAAGTTTCCAGCAACCGTCAGGGCGACCCGCGAGAAAATCCGCGAGGCCATGGTGCGGACGCTGCAGGGCATTGGCATTCCCCCCGATGAGTTGGACCAGATAGAGTGGGTGACGGACCGCGGCGCGAACGTCATCAAAGCACTCGAGGACCTACCGAGGTAAGTCAATCCAAATAGGTGTGCTTGGGAGGGGGGGGG
>NW_026267372.1:57398-58962 GCF_000697945.3 Frankliniella occidentalis | reverse complement strand
TCAGGGGTGGTTGCCAGGATTTGCACCAACCGTTTCGTTGTCCAGAAGTGACAACAATAATACCCTGAAAATTTCAGACCTCTAGCTCACGTCCATCTTGGGGAACGGACAGACGGACGGACGGACACACAGACAGACAAAAGGGCGATGGCATAAGCCCGCTTATATAGCTTCTAAGCAAAAGAGCGGGCTAAAAACAAAAGGTTGCAAAATATTTATTTTTGTCCAAATATTTTTTTATGGGCTTCTAAGGGGTAACTCATGAAAGTAGAACTCTATGGGCGAAAATTTCGTCCGTTTTACTTTATCTTGTACCGTTTGGGTGCAAGGGGGCATCTCTGGACAAAAATGTGGTGAAAATGACCAAATAGTCTATTCAACCGCAGAAAAGGCTTTATATCAAAAACTTGTGTGTACACTCCTATTCACTCGTCTCGGGTGTCAGTGCCGCAGGCCTAGCTATATGTGCGCCAGGCGCGTCGCAGCGTAATAGTGTTTCGTGAGATATCGCGAAGCCTGTTACGCGAGACGTGGTCTGGCGTACATATAGCTAGTTTACATTCGAAGTTCCAACCATCAATGAAGGCCAAAATTGCAACATTTCTTTGCCCGGACTACAAGGAGTTAGAGATGCTGCCAGAGGATGAGCGGGAGGAAGTAAGTCCGCCAGCCCTACCGTAAAAGTGTCATACTCCGGACAAATTTGCCCGTTTTTCCTTATTATTTCTATAACCGGTAGGGTTATGAAAAATTCCAGGGGATTCTAGAAACTAGACGCAAAGATATACATTTTCCATCTGGAGAGGAAATTTTCTTAGCGCCAGTTCACCTGCACAAGCCTCTGAAACCCCGTCCGGATTTAAACCTGAAGTCGGGGCAAATCCGGACAGTCCTTATTTATGCTATCAAATGTCAGCAGAATAGGTCGATATGCCAATACTGCACTGCGGCTGCGTGCCAGTACACACCAACTTAGCCCGTAACTGCGGAATCGGAGTGATTTTGAAATTTTCGAGGCAAAATTGGTCCATTTCAGTTGTTAAGCAACTTCTGAAAAAGTCAGTGCTATATTAGTAGAAGGACATTGGTTGCGCAAAATACTCCATAAGAATGTGTACAACAATCTGAACCTCACAGGACTTTGTCAAAATTGAAAATTTAGTGCATTTTTAACTAAGATTTGTATGTGAGACATCGAGTGAAATAGACTATTCCGCCAACGCTCGGCGGCCATCTTGGAAAGAAGAAGAGAAGGAAGAAGCAAAGGCCGGTTTGAGAAATATACGTTGCGGCGTCGGTTTCGGTCGCGGATCGTCTTGGCGCGAGTCCTGGCGGTGGTTTTGAGTGTTCTGTATTTCCTCAGGTGGTTTAAACATTAAAATGTGTTGTCAAGTGGAATACATGCGTGGAATATAATATTTGGCGTTAGGGAAACACTCGGAAACAAACGGTTACGGTCTGAAATCAATTAATGTAGTGATTCAAAGGGTTTTTTAGCGGTGTTAACTTCTCGAGTCACCTTTGGTTATCAATAATTATCCTTGAATCTGAAAGGGGACAAAAA
>NW_026267372.1:55136-55485 GCF_000697945.3 Frankliniella occidentalis | reverse complement strand
ACTTAGATTTGTACTGAACAGGGCTTGTTCGAAAGATAATTTGCCCATTTTGCTAACAAGCCGTGTTTAGTCAAAATCCGAAATAAGGAACTGTACCGAAGTCATGGCCTCATAGACCGAGAACCCTCGAAGTTGTGTTAGTGACCACGATCATTTCCCAAGTGCTAAGGTGCCTACTTCGATAGAAAATCATTAGCCCGGGGGTTGTTTGTAACCCAACGACCTCAACCAAAGAGATCATGTCGTAATATGTAGAAAATTGCCTAAAAATCGGGTGAGCCCAGCTCGGCCGTCCTCTCACTGCCACTACAGATCCCCAACCAAGGCGTTCTCGATTGCAAACGACCTT
>NW_026267372.1:53392-54761 GCF_000697945.3 Frankliniella occidentalis | reverse complement strand
AGTTGATAATTTACCTTCGACAGGAACACCGATGCACAGTAAGTTTTCATTTGCAACAAAAACATCCTTTGTTTGTTCCCCACTAACCATATCCGTTAACGCCTTCCTCAAGGGGGCAGACCTGTGAAATATAAGGGTTCGTCAGTACATGAAAACTACACGCTGCATCGATTTAGGATTAAATATGTATTAAGAGCATAGATAGACGCGACTGTTTATCACACTTGTTGGACCAGTATCAGACTTGTAGATGTTGGTTGTAGTCTGCTATAAAATGTTCGGTATTGCTGACGTTGTTTGCGCGACTCGGTGGTGACGCGCAACGCTGACGCAGGACAGGTGGTGGCGACGCCGATGCACTCGGCGCCCGCTGGGTGGGCAGCCGTTCTGCCTGAGGGGTGGATGTGGTCGCCTACGTCGACACTCGGCGACGTGGGGCCCACTGATGGTTTACTGGATCGCTGATCTGTATCTCGCACACACTTGTCCACTCCTTGCTCGCTCCGGATAGTTATTAAACGATGTTCGTAAGTAATAAGACTCGAAGTTATTAACTGTTGCAGCACTGACTCGACACACCGGGATAATGTAACTACACTTGCACTTTCACTGACTGGCCCACACGGTGGACAGGGACCCACGACCAGCGTGGTCGGAACCGAACGGTTTGAAGTAAGTGTAAAACTAGACTGACTCCCTTCGACAGCGCGTGAGACCGCTCCAGCATAATGCCTCGATATCTTATGAGTGGCGCACTTAATCGGCACGCCTAACCACCTGTGGCGTTGCCCGGCGCTGTGCCGGGCGTAGGCGCGTGCGCGGCCGAGGCGCGACCGAGCATCAGCATGGTGGCGCTGATATATGTTGCCGTTGGCGCCAGTACGCACACTCTCCAGGAACATGCCGATCTTCGCCTTCAACTGGAACAATGCAGTCCCTCGGTCAAAAAAATTGCTACTTTCTCTTAAGATGCCGCTAGTGGTTGTCCAAATTACTAAATGGGAGTACTCGAAAAAGATCACAATGGACAAAACAAATTTTAAATTTCTGTCGTATTTCAGCTATACTAGGTAGATGTACGCCAGACCACGTCTCGCGTAACAGGCTTCGCGATCTCACGAAACACGGTTACGCTGACGCGCCTGGCATACATCTACCTAGGCCTGCAGCGCTGACACCCGAGTCGGGTCAAAGTCGTAAGTAGGCATTCGGCCCCAAAAGTCACAAATTTTGTTCCTCGGGGTTTGATTTTAACGAATTACCCTACCGGAGACCAACAAATATCTGAGAAAAAACGTAGAAATGTCTTGAGGTCATTTTCGTGAAGAAAACTCCCTCTGGTGCCTAAATGGTTAAAGATGGAGCCAAA
>NW_026267372.1:52519-52828 GCF_000697945.3 Frankliniella occidentalis | reverse complement strand
TTTAGATATTGCTACTGCAAAGTCTTTTCAGGGAGAATGTTTAAAGTCCTTTGAGAGTCTTGTTAATGATCACCGCAGGATGAGAGTAGCTGAACTGCATGATACGTTGAAACCTAAGGATCATTTTCTCTTGCACTATCCTACGGGCATGATGTTCTCAAGTCCAATTGCTGATCTATCCACTGCACAATTTGAATCAAAACATAGAAATTTGAAAACCATTGCAGATGGTTCAAGTTCTCGTGTCTTCATATCTCACACCATAGCAGGTAAGAAGCAGCTGAGCTTTGGTTTCCGACTTGAGAGTGA
>NW_026267372.1:51962-52469 GCF_000697945.3 Frankliniella occidentalis | reverse complement strand
GAAAAGCACTGCCTTCTAATCGCCCCCCACCCTCCGTCCCTCTTCACCCCTCGCCCAACTGTTTCCTGTTTTGGTGATTCTTTTCTTCTTCTTGTAATCGCGACTGAAATGGTCTATTGTATATACAATTTGTCGATGTTAAGTATTTTTTATACGATTTGGTCATTTTCACCCCATTTTTGTCAAGAAATGCCCCCTAGCACCCAAACGGTGCCAGATAGAGCAAAACGGACGAAATTTTCGCCCACAGGCACAGGGTTCTATTTTCACGAGTTACCCTACAGGAGACCATAAAAAAATATTTGGAAAAAAAGGTATTTTGTTGCCTGTCGTTTTAGATTTTTAAAAAAGTCAATTTTTGAGCTAGAGTGCTCATCTTCGAACTCGATCTGTCTTTTTAAGAAACAAAACTACCCTGAAATTCCCAGATCGATATCTCAATTCTTTCTCGAGTTATCGTGCGTACAGACGGACAAACAGACAGACAGACAGACAGACAAACGGACA
>NW_026267372.1:46142-46741 GCF_000697945.3 Frankliniella occidentalis | reverse complement strand
GTAAATCGCCCCCTCCGTTAGACGGACTTAAAACAGCGCGTGTTCGGATGAGACTCACACTGGGTTCTGCCCGTAGGTGCCCTGACCTAGAGCAGGCCCACCCGATCGCTTTGTCGCAGGCATCGGAACACCCGGTACTACATGCAGAAATGCAATCAACCTCACCCGTGGCGGAGGCCGTTGGGTCGACAACTTGTGCACTCCTCTGTCGCAGAGGGTAACAGTACACAGTGTACTCCAAGTGTACTCTTTCTGTACTCCGCTTGTGTTAAGCATGTGCACGGGCATGTGCATAACACCGGACACCCAAATGTGTGAACAACATTGGTACACATAAAGGCAATAGTGCAATAGTGTGTAAAATTTCAAAGTGAAATCGAGTAAAATGCAAAGTTTTAGTCCTTGAGGTGTACAAATGGGCACTCACTAGCACTCTCCCTCCCCTGCCTGCGGTGACTTAGCGCAGACGAAACCATTGGTGCGGGAGAGGTAGCCTGTATCAACAAAATAAAAAAAAATGTAATCGAGGTTGCACCCTCTAAAAATTGTATGGAACTTGTAGAAACAGTGTGCAAAATCTGGGCGCCACCAGACAACGC
>NW_026267372.1:43962-44387 GCF_000697945.3 Frankliniella occidentalis | reverse complement strand
TTTCGTTTTCCATCCCTGCCGAAAACATGATCTCTCTAGTCGGTTGAAAGAAAGGAGTTGTATTATTCTCTTCCCCCTGTTTGCTGCATATTTTGAACACAATATGCGTGGCGTTAACTGTCCCCCATAGTTATGGACTGTGATGAGCACATCGATGTCTGTCGTTTCGAAGTTTGGTGTGGACAAGGTTGAATTCAAACGAAAACCATACAAAAATTTACAACTGGGGTTCGAACGACTGAGAGCGCATTTTGCTTCCGTGAAATTTACTGAGGGAACTAGCATTTCGTTGTTCGTACTGCGCAGGTAAATATAGGGAAAGCCTTAAGTGTGCCGAAGTCTTGCCTTATTCAGGCTAGGGCGGCCCGTACGCCCAGCCATATGACTATGTTTCTGACAAGGGGTGCTTTCAGCAAGCAGCGGTT
>NW_026267372.1:40241-40954 GCF_000697945.3 Frankliniella occidentalis | reverse complement strand
TTAGTGAAATTTCATCTACAGGGACCAAAGGGAGGACCAAATGGGAATGGTCGCAAACCTCCACATCTTCCTCCTCCTGGTCCATAAGGGTCCCAACTCCAGTGGTGAGGTGCGGGCTGTCAACAAGCAGGTTTTTTATGAGTTTAGATGTGTTCATATGTATTCAGTCGTGATAAATAATAACTCGTAATGATTTCGCGCAAGTATTTCAATTTTCTGAAACTTATTCACGTCTGATTGCCTGATCGTTTTTTGACAAAGTCTTACTATTTCTTTGTAAACATTCAATTCACCTTTTCTCAATTATTAACGAAGTACATCAAGACTATTGACTATTTGAAAAACTTTGTTGCATTTGATGCTAATCCTTTGATCATATTATTTAGTTTCCAGTTGTAATAACTAAATATGAAATATGTTATTTTTGAACCCATCACACCATACTAATTAGTGGGAAATTTTTGTAGTGTTCAAGATTTTATGTAGAGCTAATTCGATTGTTTTTAGTAGCCTGATTTGAAGCTTTTCCGTAAATAATTGGCCATTAGATTTCAATATCAAACTTTGGAACAATGATTGCCTGTCGTTTCTTGACAAAGTCTTTACTTCATTTCTCGTAAACATTCAATTCACCTTTTCTCAATTATTAACCAAATACATCAAGAGTGTATTGCTGCTGGATTATGTCATCGGCCCCATCATCTAACTTCAAT
>NW_026267372.1:39353-39681 GCF_000697945.3 Frankliniella occidentalis | reverse complement strand
AGCCTGATTTGAAGCTTTTCCGTTAATAATTGGCCATTAGATTTCAATATCAAACTTTGGAACAATGATTGCCTGTCGTTTCTTAACAAAGTCTTTACTTCATTTCTAGTAAACATTCAATTCACCTTTTCTCAATTATTAACCAAATACATCAAGAGTGTATTGCTGCTGGATTATGTCATCGGCACCATCATCTAACTTCAATTTGAACAGCGTTGGTGAGTTTCCATAATGTTGACTATTCGTTAAAACTTTTTATGATTTAATTTCCAGTTGTAATTACTTATTATTTGTTATTTTTGAACCTTTAATGAATATCTTGGAAGCT
>NW_026267372.1:38362-39097 GCF_000697945.3 Frankliniella occidentalis | reverse complement strand
GGCTAATTAGAACAATGTTGTCGAGAAAACGAGCACGTAAGGTCTATTTTTCCGTAAACTAGGGCCATTGGACTTTAAGATAACGTTAGTGCCACCTTTGCCGAACTCGCCCAAAAAAAGATAAAGCTTTTTCAAGTTGCAAGAAATAGCAGTTTTAGCATGTCCTTTTTCCTCCTCCCGGGTCGGGCGTGAATTGAGAGATCACTTGCCATACGTCCTCTCCCGCGTTGTGTCGCACTCTGACGCGTGTGGCACGCGCCCTCCTTTTGGCCATAATGGCAAGCAAGCTTGACCGCGCATGCCCAGAGGGGTCTTTCATCTCGAGTAGCGTGCGGGCCAACACACCATTGCCGGTCACACAGTGTCGTCCACTTCTGATGAAGCCGCTGAGTCCTGCAGGTTTCGCACAAACCCTGGCTTTAGCAACCGATGTGTGTTGACGTGGGTGTAGGTGCTGCACTAGTGGGTCGAAGGTGCGGAGTTCTTCAGTTAGAACTTGGCTGCGACGAATGGCCTCGTCCAACATGGCAGCAGGGGCAGGAGATTCATGCAAAGCTCCGGCATGGGGCATGTGCACTTTACCTTTTAGCCCAGGTGCGCACAGTGGGCCGAAACCGTCAAAAAGTGGCCAAAATCCTCATTTTAACAAGCAGGCCCGCCCTTCCGCCAAACGAAGTTGCCAGCTTCGCTTCGCTGCGCCGGCAACTCCGTTCGGCAGGGGCCGGGCCTGCTTGG
>NW_026267372.1:37887-38211 GCF_000697945.3 Frankliniella occidentalis | reverse complement strand
CACTGATTTAGGTTTTCATTAATTTGCAATTACAGCATCACAGCCTGTTTTAACATTAATTTTCTATTCACAGGGACAGCGTCGCCGGCTCTACTTCAAACGCCACAACAAGGTGAGGTCAATGAAATAATGAACTTATTGATAGCGAAGGGACGTTCTTTGGCTAAATTAGAAGTGTTGCGACACTCGATTAAATTTAGTGAAATTTCATCTACAGGGCCCAAAGGGAGGACCGAAGGGACCTGAGGGAGGACTAAATGGGAACCTTCGTAAACCTCCACTTCTTCCTCCTCCTGGTCCATAAGGGTCCCAGAGCGTGAGGGT
>NW_026267372.1:34224-37357 GCF_000697945.3 Frankliniella occidentalis | reverse complement strand
AGGTATGAACTATTTCTTTGTGAATGCTCAACTGGTAAACTGCTGTTCCCCACCCATTACCTTTATTAGCATGAATTCAAGTGCTTTAAGTGAAACAGCGCCGGAGGTAGTTCCGGCGCTTCACGTTCAAACGGTGTTCGGCCGAATTCTCAAAATGGATCTGGTAATAGAAGCAGATCGGTTGGAAATGCAGCTCATAATTTATTTAGACCAAAGGCGGCGAAGCAACCGCAAGTAAAGAAGATTTAACAAACGACAATTCGTTCTGATAATACAGTGTCGCATGACAGCTTTAAACATTATGATTAGAGGTAGGAGCTTTTCGCATTATGGTTGGGAATCTTCCATGCTTGAAGGTGCTGCCAGTAGGCTTCACTTTATTTTGACTTAAATTACAGTTGTTGCTCAAATGTAAGATGCTTTCGAGTCCTGTTTTTCAGATGCCTGTGTTGGTACTGTGGATTCATTTCACTGATTTGTTTTCAATTGAAGGTGCTTCTGTGCTTATCCAGGCTTTCAATTTTCAATAGACAAGTAAAATGAATTGAATAGTTCCTACCTCTGATTATGATCCACTTGGACCAAAACAAACACCGGGCCACGTGCCGCCCCACAGGCGGGCAGGTCCAGGCCACACTTCCTAGGTGTTGACACTGCACTAGGGAGGCCTACCATTGAAGTGTCCAAAGGCGCCGGCAATCCGCCTGTGGTGATAGCACCCGAAGTGCCCAACAGGGACGGCACTACGCCCGTGGTTACAGTACCCGAGGCGCCGCCCTACCAACCGATGTACACTGGCAGGGTCCAATCCGCCGTGGACATACTGACACAGGGCCTGACCGAGGTCACTTCCAGTAGTGACGTCTTGGCGCGAACGGCGCTTGACGCCCTCCACATCCACGCCTCGTGGATTAACAGGCGTGCGGAGGTCGAAGGCGTAGATAAGGTGTGGGAGGATGCGGGTGCCCCAGAGGCCACATCACCCACCTCACGCGCCAAACCCGTTCCAGGCAACACCCCGAAGACGACCACCACCGCGGGAAAAAAACCGGTCCCCGCGAAGGAGAATGACGATCCGGTAAAGACCGGGAACCTCCTAATGTCCGCATCCAGGCAAGCAGCAAGGATGGCGATTGACCCCAGGAGGGTGTTCTTATTTATAGCCGGCGGGCACAAGAACCCCGCTTGGACGACGGCGGTTGCTAGGGCTCTGTCCCTGAGATCCCGCTACGCTCTCATCCAAGGCTGGAAATCCGCCGGCAACAAAGACATCAATGCTGCGGAACTATATGACTCTGTCATGATGTGGGCCGAGGCCGGGCCTGAGCCCGAGACGACACAAGGACCCACGCGAAGACGCGGGTTGGAGGACTTAGAGGGGATGGGATCAGACGAGGCGCTGAGGACCCTTCAAGGCGGTGAGGAGGACAGGCGGGTGAGGCAGATCTGGCGCGCGGGCCAATTATTATACAAGTGCTCTGCCTTACCAGGATTTACTCGTCGCCCACACCGGCCAGGCCCAGAGTACGAGTGTCGCGCGGTACGACGAAAACCCTGAGCCCCATGCCAACTTATCGATGTGTGAGGCCATGCTTGTTCAGACAAGTAGGCAGGCCACCATCAACGAGCTCCTGATGTGCGGGGAGCTAAACGGCACACTCCACTTCACAATCGAACGTGTTGTGAACATGGACGTCGCAGCCGTTGTTCCCGAAGTTGAGGCCATCATCGAGGAAGAGAGGGCAGAACAGGAGGGCGGCCGGGTGGAGCCCGACCAAGAAGAGCCCGCGCCTCCCCCACCACCACTTGCAGGGCCCGAGGCCCCGCCGGCCCCTGTTCCCCCTGCAGGCCCGGGTGTACCTGCCGAACACGTGGTGGGTGGAGTACCAGAGCAGGGTCCCGGTGACCCGAATGATGACGACAGCCGCAGCGACCACACCGCCAGTTCGGGTCGCGAGTCTGAGGCCGCCCCCGAACAGGAGCCGGAGATCCCTGCAATTAGGCGCCTAGCAGCCGCCCTCCTCCGTGCTCAGAGAGCTCTGGGGGAGCGTTTTCCCGATGCAGTCAGAGTCGACCTCCTTGGTTACCAGCCCAGGCCCGGGTACGACATCCTGGCGGTTCTCGCCGCACTCTCAGACCCCAACCTCGGGGAGGGTGAGGAGATCGACAGGGCGGCCGAGGCGGCGCGTGATGCTCTCGACGAGCTGTGGGTCGGTGTTGGCGTAAACACAGTGGTCAAGGGGAGCGCCCTGCAGCTGACAGAAATGACCAAGGCAGTGAACGCCACCATCAACATGGAGAGTGGCTCTGCGAAAGGTATGCTAAACGCCGCACAGGGATTCGACAACACCAAGTGGCTGATACCCGCCGTTGGTATGGCGGTCGCCGCGGAGCTAATGGCCATCTCAGCCAAGGCCGACTGGCGGCGTCCCGCCTTGAAGATAGCTCTCTATGACTCTATGAGGGAGTTGACGGTAACACAGCCGTCTGGCGTGGTATATGACGCAGCCAGGAAGGCTATCCCGGTGAGGACCCCATTCAGCAGGCAGTATTTGGATGCCTGGGAGTTCAGGATCGTAGTGGTCGATGTCCCTGTATGGGAGAGGGGTGTGAACCTCAACCACTTAATGATAGATGACATGCACTGGGACCCCACCTCAGATACTGCGGTTGTCTTTCTTGATACCTCCACCGCGACTTCGGTCCAGAATGCGGTGAAATTCCTCTCTGTGCTCGACCACCCCTTAGGGGGCGTTGCGGAAGAGTACGAGATGGCCAACCAGGGCAGGGCACCCTTCGTCCTAAACGCCGGACTGGTTGAGATTCCGGAAGGTATCAAATTGATAATTGCGGTCACCACGCAGACCAACGGACCCCTCCAAAACATAGGGGGGGGGGGGGATGGACTTTACCATCAACAGGTGTCAGGGGCCGAGGGTGTTGCCCCCGGCGATGTTTAGCGAGGACGCAAATGGTGCAATTACCAATTGCGTAATCCAGGCTTTAAACCACAATTCAAGCCTGAGAGCCGAATGGGCTAACCAACTCGCTACCAAGACCGTCAGGCGGGAGGTCCCGTACTGGTCCGAGGTCAACGACCTCGTTGTACAACTGACCGTTAGGTTCCCCCCCC
>NW_026267372.1:33462-34174 GCF_000697945.3 Frankliniella occidentalis | reverse complement strand
GCGCGTCCACTGCAGACAAGATACTGCCTAGCAGGCGCTTTATACGTTATTAACTGCTTTCTCTGTATTTGATTTTCCAGCATGTCGCCGTACTATCTGTACCAGGCACTTGCAGGAAAATTTCGCGAGCGGAGCGACCGCGAAATTTTTTGAATGGCATGAGGGCGCTAAGAGCGGCGCTTACGGGTACCAAAAACACAGTAAAAGTGGGCAGGTTATCTTCGGACGCGATTTAGGTGCAGCGCTTTTGTAGTACAATAAATAACGCGAGCGAAGCGAGCGTAAAAAAAAAATCTGGCCCTCGGCATCGGCACCTTCCCACCCTGGACAGTTGGCAACAAAAGCTATCCGAGAGTTGCGTGCACTGTTGCACGCATTGGGTCGCGGCTCGCCGTCCTACCCCTCCTCTCTCCACCGCCAGGGCGCGCGGCGCGGACTTGTGTCGACCTGTCGTGTCCTTGCGTCTTGCGTTTGCGGCCGGCCTCTAGAGATCTCTAGGTTTTCGTGTCTTAGCGATGGGTAAACACAGTAAACACGCGTTTACTATTCCGAAACTCTGTAGCGGGAAGCACTCCCCGAACCCCTTTAGCCGTACGAGGAGATATACAGGCCCCCCGCGTTAAAACCCATAAATGAACAGGTGGACCGATTCGCTAGAGTGAGTATAGTCCGTCCTTTTCTATTTTTTTCTAAACAGCAACTCCAGTGGTGA
>NW_026267372.1:21603-26107 GCF_000697945.3 Frankliniella occidentalis | reverse complement strand
GGGGGGGGTCGACTCCACGGGAGCCCCGGACTGGTGGTTCAGGTGGGCACACGGTGGAGGTACTCACTATGACATTGCCCATCAGTACCGGCGCTACTACTCCAATAACGCTGTGACGGTGTTCGACAACGTCCCGCAAGCCCGCGACGTGGCCCTAAATTGACCCATCATCTCAATTGGCACCTGGAGCCCTGCCGTGGAGGTCTTACTTGGCACCGGGTCGGCTAAGCTCGACTTATCCCCTGAAGAGATTGGCTCAATGGAGCACGCCAGGGGTAGTCGTGTTGACGTGCTAACCCGGGGGATCTTCACGAGGTCGGTATTTGAAAAGCTGAAAATACGGCTAGGGCTGTGTGATGAGGTGGTGGGCATGGCCCTACCTAACGCCGGCGTAAACCCCGGGAAGTGGGCCGAAGAGATAAACGGCCTGGGACGGGGGGCCCTAAGGACGATGGTACTGGACATGATCCCCGGTGGGTCTGAGCAACAGACCCTATTCAGCTACGCCGCTAACCAGGTGCAGCGGCCACTAATCCTGACACTAACTGGGATTAGACTAGGGGCCGGGTTAGATGTGGCTGTGTCTAACAAGTCGCAAACTCCCGAAAAAGCAATGGACCTGATGGAGGTCGAAACATGCACGGATGATGAGCGACTTCAGAACAGGTATGTGTGACCGAAAACAGTAACAAAAACCAGTCTGTAGATCATTTTAGTACACCTCTGTGGCACACCTACAAGTCCAGAACAATTATCTTGGTCAAGAAAACTAGAAAAAGTTAACGGTTTGATCTGTTCATCAAAACTGTTTCTGGAACTGTTTGATTCTTTTCTTTCTTCTTCCTCATTCGGTGGAATGGTCTATTAAGAGACCGATCTGGAAATTCAGGGTCGTTTGGTTAGTAAAGTACTAGGTAGATGTACGCCAGACCACGTCTCGCGTAACAGGCTTCGCGATATCTCACGTAACACTGTTACGCTGCAACGCGCCTGGCAGACACCTTCGTAGGACTGCGGCGCTGACACCCGAGTCGGGCAAAAAGCAGAATCGTAAATGGGCCTTTGGCCCCAAAAGTCACAAATTGTCTCCTCGGGGTTTTATTTTGACAAGTAACCCCACCAGAGACCCTCAAATATCTGAGACCTATCATTACAATGATTTTGGGTCATTTTCGTGTGAAAAAATCCCTCTGGCGCCTATACAGTTATAGATAGAGCCGGATAGAGCTAAACGGGGGAAAAAGTGTTCAACTCTCACGTGTTACCCATAAGGAGACCATATTTTGTTACCTGTGGTTATTGATTTTTCTTTTTAAAAGAGTCAATTTTTGGGCTAAAGTGCTCATCTTCGAACTCGATCAGTCTATTTGTATGATACAAAACGACCCTGAAAATCCCAGGCCGCTCGCTCAATCCGTTCTCGAGTTATTGTGCGGACAGACGGACAGACAAACAAACAGAATGAAACTTTTCCGGTTAGTGGAGAAATGGGCTTCGCTCCTAGCTCAGCTAAAGAATACTAAGTAGATGTACGCCGGACCACGTCTTGCGTAACAGGCTTCGCGATATCTCACGAAACAGTGTTACGCTACGACGCGCCTAGTATATATCTACCTAGGCCCGTCCGTTTTGCTCTATCTTGTACCGTTTCGACGCTGTGGGGCATTTCTTAGCGTACACAACGTGAAAAAGGCAAAATGGTCTATTAAATCGTTAAAAAAGCCTTGTTAAGGGAGTAATACTAAACCATACATTACGGGTCGAACCACACCCTCTTTTGGGCTTAAGGTTCCCAAGATTATCTTCTTTCACTAAGACGTTGATTGTTACATACCAATCTTGTTACATACCAATCTGACAAATTTCGAGTTTTTAATGAAAACCGTCACCGAACAGCAGAAGTTTCATGTCCCTAATTATAAGAAGACCCCGATAAATGGTTCGAGTATGTCAAATTTTGGGCACGGAAGACTCTGTTCCCCAACACCCTCTCCTTAGGGTGTCAGCGCCGAAGGCCTAACTATATGTGCGCCAGGCGCGTCGCAGCGTAACAGTGTTTCGTGAGATAACGCAAAACCTGTTACGCGAGACGTGGTCTGGCTTACATGCAGCTAGTTTAATAGTTTTTTTAAACCTGGAAGGCCGCGGAGGCGCGTGATCAGCTCGACCAATCAAAGCTATTACGGGAACAGCAAGGTCAGTGAGTTTGTTTTTCCCTTACATCCGTTTAAGATTTCCTATGGAACACACTATTAGCATTTGATTTTATTGTAGATGATGGTAAAAGGTACCTCATTCTAAAAGACAGTCATAAAGCGCCACCACCTTCTGCGCAAGTTCTATACCACTTTCACACCATCAAACAGGCTTTATGAGATGTACCCAGATGAGACTTGGACGTTCCTGCGTTGAAGTACAATGCAACCAAGGTCCTCGGTAAAGGAGGACCCAGGTCATGCCGTAAAAAGGCGGGAGGGTGAGAGTGGTTCAGCTTTCGGAAAAAGTTTTTAATCAGCCATTCAGGTGGTGAAGAGGACTTTGTGCTGGTTTCAGCGAGACGTCATCCACAACAGACATGGACTATCACAAGGATTTGAATGGTGAAAGGCTTTTGAGGCACTTCTAAGACGATATTCCCACCAACCTCACAAGGCCGACCCTTATAATAATGGAAGGCTAATCAGCCACCTGGTATATTGATTATTGTGGACACAAAATTGATCTTTTCTAGCTTCGCCTTACCGCTGCCGCGAATTTGGCCAACGACCCCGCTGGGCCAACAAGCTCGGCGACGTTTTGAAACATTCGCGCCCTATACGACTACATCGTTGCTTGGGTGTATGACGGGGCCCAGCACCCGAGTGCCTCCCCCCTCCCCCCCGCGGGGATTTCATTGTTTCTGAAGTCACAAGAAGACAGAACTAATACTGTAAAATGCTTGCATAGCAAAGAATCAATCCATATTGCAAATGAGTTCTTTTCAAGTCACCAAGACCAGCTGGTCGGGAGGTGGCAAGTCGGGCGTGGGCAGCGTGCGTGGGTCGCAAACCCACATACCGGCAGAATATGCTGGAGCAGGCGCACCAGGTTGCCGCCCATGCCGCCGCAGAAGGTGAGCTCGATGCGGGTGTTGCGGCTCTTCCACCTCCACACCGTCACCCAGCGGTTGTGCCAGGGCCTGATCGTAGGCGAGCCGTTCCTCGCCGCGGTCGGGATCCACACAATCAAGAGCTGGCCGACCGAGTGGACGCAGCCCTCCTGGCGGAGCTCGGGCGACCACCGCGCCAGGTCAACGCCAACGAGCGGCACTGAGCGTACCTGAGCAATCTCCTGGACCAGTACCCTGCAGCAGTGTCGCTGAAGCTGCACCAGGCAATAAGCAACTTCTGATTGTCAGCGGGGGCCAGAACTCGTTAGAGAGCAAGAGCAGGAGAAGAAAACTTAAGAACGATTCTAATGCGTTATAATGCATGTGCTGTAGCTAAGTTTAAGCTCATGTGTTTTATTTTCATGTGTATTTTCTGCTTGGACTCCGGAGCGTCCTTCTCTCATGCGTCAACAAAGGGAAATTAGAACAGGTGAAATGCGTTGCAGCGGCACTCAGATGCTCTCAGCTTGTCGCTGGCTGTCCCCAATGTCATTTACACCAACTGCCTTGCACTGGGCACCATCATACACGAAAAATTTGGAATCATGAAGAACGAATTTATTCCAAAACCACATTGGGTGGAGAAAAGCACCTGCACCAGCGGTAGGATCTTTTACGTCAGGTCCATGTCCAACAAAACAGCTGAATGAGGAGTGGTTCACTGAGAAAGGTGCCGGCCAAGGTCCTGCGCCACATGATGCTGATGCTGCCGGCCAAGGTCCTGCCCAACATCATGATCCTCAAGCCGTCGGCCAAACTCCTGTTCAAGAGCCAGCAGGTGCGGCCGCCGAAGGTGGAGTCTATCGGGGCCTCGGGTGCTCTGCGTGTAAAGTGAATCCAACCAATATGCTGGTTGCATTTAATAAGAAGCTCGTCGACATTGAGAACATGGAAGGGACTGCTGTCCAGAAGAAAATTAGGCGTAATAATGCTCGAAAACGGTACAATCGCAATCTTAAAAATTTGTGTATGTGTTTTGTTTACGTGTGGTCACTGCGTGTGCAAGAAATGCGTGGATTCGGTGGAAGAATGTCCCGCCAAAGATCAACAGCAGCTCAAATGTCGTCAGTGCTCGTCCCCATCACCAGTTGCTATGCCACTCCCCACCCTCTACTCTTCGGCCATGGCCGTTGAACCACACCCTCCTTTAGGCTCAATAGGGCTGTCCGGGACGGCAATCGACCACTGATCTTCAAGTAAAACTACCTCAAGAATACGTTTCTGCCAGTGGAATTGCAATATTTCAACTCCCTATTCAAATTTTGCCTCAAATTTGTGTTTTTTTTTTCGAGTAACGACTTTTAACCATTTACAGGCCACCAACGACCGACTTCCCATTCGAATTTTTTTATGTTT
>NW_026267372.1:17856-18706 GCF_000697945.3 Frankliniella occidentalis | reverse complement strand
CCCCGCCGGGCCCCTCCCCCCATGGATGTAGAATAGTAGAATACTAGCTCCATGCCTCCCCCGCCCGCTCCGCACACGGCGACCGCAGGGCTGCATGGTGGCGGGGGTGGGGGCAGCGGGGTGGTCATGGTCATATATGCTCAGGCCTCAAAAGACCTCTAAGCTGTCACGGCGGCTCACGTGAGCCTCCGCTACCTACCCACACCCCCAGCCCAAGAAGGAGCAGCCCCCAAGCTGTCCCTCTTTGAGGTAGGACAGCTCAGGCCCTATCTAAAACGCGGTTGAACAGCGTCCAGCGACCTGCGGCTCATGTTGGGTCTTCGTAGCCCGGAGTCTTCCGGGTGGCAGGAATCTTGTGTCGGCGCCACGGCCCACCACCCCTCCGGCTTTCTTCGGCATCTGCCTTGGGGCAGAGAGCTGTTGGTTCGGCCAGTCCATCTGCTAGGCGCTGAGGTAATAGCGGTGGGGGGGGGGGGGGAGTACCTTGTTGCAGGCTTGCAGGGTCCGAGTAAGGGGTATAGGGGGCTCCTGCCTTGCGACGGTGAGCTGTTGGTTCGGCCTGTCCATCTTCTTGGCGCAGATGGTAATCAGGGGGAGGGGGGGGGGCGTCGGTGTCGTCGCGCCATGCGTTGCTGAACAGCGGCAGCAAACCTGGAACAGATAACTTGATGGTGGAGAAGAGCTCCACAGAGCCTCTGGAAGAGAGCTGGAAGAGAGCCCGTGGCGGCCGGTCGCGATGAGTGGACATTGGCCGGCCCGGTCGCCTTTGGGAGGCGAGGCGGCCTGGCCTCTGGTCACCCTCCACGCCGGTACCCGCAAGGTCATTAGTAGTGCAACAAGGCGGAGGCAG
>NW_026267372.1:16850-17757 GCF_000697945.3 Frankliniella occidentalis | reverse complement strand
AAAGCATTCGACTCAGCCATGGATGCGGGGGGAAGCGGGGTGGAGGCGGTGGTGGCAGGCGTCGCTTGGCTTGGCGTGGGGACGCTACCCGGGAGGGAATGCCAAACGCTGATACTTGAGTGAGAGGGAGGAGACTGCCGTTCAGGCGTGGAGAGAAATAAAAGTAAAATGAAAGCATCCGACTCAGCCATGGATGCGGGGGGAAGCGGGGTGGAGGCGTTGGTGGCAGGCGTCGCTTAGCTCGGCGTGGGGACGCTACCCGGGAGGGAATGCCAAACGCTGATACTCGGTACTCGTAGGGCTCCCAGGTCTGGCGCACACCTCCGCCGGTTCGGCTAGTTGCGCTGATGGTTGTTCTGGACTGCCCAGCAGGGCGGGCGTGACGGGGGAGCACCCGCCGGGCCTTGGTGGTGCGAGAGGGAATGCCAAGCGGGTTGGTACTTGCTACTCGGGGGTGGCGCGGCCTCCTGGCCCACCACGATGGGCCGGGTTGCACTACGCGTTGCGCTGATCGTTGCACTTTCGCTACACCGACACAAAGCACTACACTGGCCTACGTTGCGCACCGAAAAAAACGTGTTCTTGGCGCAAGAAATGAGCTTGAAATTTTCAAGAACATTTACTTGTCACAACGCTTTTTTACTTGGTTCAAGGCGAATTTGGGGTTGTGCTAAGCGCACGCTCTTGTGCCAAGAATGGGCTTTTCTGGGTGCGCTACCCGAGCTACAACACGCTACACAAAGATGCACAGAACCAAGCACTACACTGCACTACACTGCACTACACTTCACTACACTTCACTACTATGCAGTACACTGCACTGCGTTGCACTATTTGCGCTTGTTTCGCACTCGGTGTTCGGCTGGGGCTTGCCGGGTTGGCCTGGCCCAGTCACGGCTTCACCGCG
>NW_026267372.1:11129-11845 GCF_000697945.3 Frankliniella occidentalis | reverse complement strand
GGGCCGACGCCAACCCCATGGGTGGGCCGGGAGGGAAGGCCAAACGCTGGGTACTCGGTACTCGTTGGGTTCAACGCCGAGGCGGTGGACTCCGTTGATTGACACGTTGCCAGGGGTGGTGCCTGGTGCCGCTGGCTTTGGTCGATCTATCTCGGACGCACTGCACTAACACTGCACTCGGACACTGCACTGCACTTTGAACACTAAACTGACACTGCACTGGGCACTGAATCCTGAGCTTGTTGCACTGCCATGCCGACGCTGTGTAGCCCACGCTGGAGGCTGGCTGGCACCGTAGAATCGCAGGCCCGGCCCGGCGGGCGGAGGAGCCCCAACAGCCGCCCTCGCCAGATGTTGCGGCGCTCCAGACACTTGACGGCCGGAATGCAGGGGGACGCCACCACGAAATCCAGGAAAATCACTGATAATTTCCACACCGTTGCACTGATAGACACCAAACTTCACACACACACTCGGGAGCACAACGCCGATCCGTAGGTACCAAGCACTTCCTGTAAAACCGAGTTTGAACCATGCTTTAGGGGAGACGGAGCGGCACGAACACGTCCGAGTAAAGCAGGTCTGACAACGACTGCAGCAGCCGGCCTGTCATTTGACGTACCCCTTACACTCAGGACGGAGGGGGCGTTGCCACGCGACCACCCCATCGGTCCGGCTGCCGAGGTGTGATGATCGTCGCGCGGCCCCGCGCGCGA
>NW_026267372.1:7306-10443 GCF_000697945.3 Frankliniella occidentalis | reverse complement strand
TTTGATTGTTCCCCCAATCAATAGTGTTCGAGCTGCCGACTCAGTTGACCCCAAAATGCGGGAAGTGAAAGGGATTGAACGCAGGATGTAAAGTTACTTGTCGATATGATTGGCGAAGCTATTCGCTTGGCCCTCTTTCAAAGACACAGTGAGGTACAATGGTGAAATACACAGGTGCAAACACAGATCACAACACGATGAGTATCACTACACTGGGTATCACGACACAAGAACACTAGCACTGTAATCCAAGGTAAGGGCGTTGCCGATTTAACGTCCACACGCACGCACACGCCGAGTCGAGGGGGACGGAGCCGAGGGGCCGCGCGGACGCAAGTTTGGTAAGACCGTACTCGTTGTCGGGGCTCAGACGACTGATGACTCTTGCGCGCTCCGCGGGCCTCCTCCGGGTCCTCCTCGACGCCGTGGTCGCAGGCCCCGCCCCTGGGGGTCGCCGGGCGGTGGGGCCCGACGGTCCTTCGGCTGCTCGGGGCCCGGAAACTTCCCTCCGATGTCGCGATCCTCCCCCGTGCCCAGCCGAGCCGCCCGCCGAAGCCATCCCTTCGGCCGTCCGCGCTGCTGCAGGTGGGTGCCAGCCTCGTCGGGGACCCACGGGACGCGGTGCAGCGGAGGCGACGGCGGTGTGGTGCGTCCGGACGGCGCAACCAAAGCTCGGCCAGGATGACGACGGCGACCTGGGGTCCGTGGTGCAAAGGGGGGGACCAGATTCTACTCGAACGAAAAGTTCTTCCAAAGTCTGGAGGTAAAATGCATGCAGGAGAGTAGTCTTTGGTAGTAAAATCTCTTTCACAACTTTGCAGGTAAATGTTTGTCAACATTTGTACTGAAATGGTCAAAATTTCAAAATTGCCGGAGAGAGGTGTCCAAGCCATTTTCTGGGTGAACCTAAAAAGTACTGTCGACCCTGTATATGACCCCTCACTTGCCCCTCAGACACCTCCAGTTTAGATAATTTGGGCCAAAACCGAGGGGTCCCTTACTATAAAACTCGTAGCACACGAGAAAATATACTAGCAAGATACTCGCAGTAGCTTTCAAAAACGTTAACAATTCTTGTTAACCATAAACGGACCCGTAGTTAAGAAAATTTCCTATTCAACAATTTCGCGCAATATTTTGTGAATAAAAGAAAAACGACTTAAAGAAATTAATTCAAAATTGGTACATGTAATAATTGTTTGTAGAAGATGGATGCGTAAACTGTTTTTTAGTTGATAATACATTGACAACATCGTACAGTGAAACTAAATGACTCATTGTGTTGGAATAGTTGTACAGATTAAGTTGCGAAAACTGCATCGTCCAGTTGGAGGTAAAGATGGGCATGTTCTCTCGCGCACCCACGCCAGCGTCAAAATTAGCGTCCCTCTATGCTTTCACTACACCTTTAGTCTTAAATCCATGCGGTGGTGTTCAACCATGACGCTCCCCCCTGTCTGGCAGAAACGGGTCCGTTTAAAAACTCGCGCAAACTTATGAAAAAATCGATAAAAACTCACTACATATTCGCGAATACTCGCGCTAACTCCCCAAAATTCCCGAATATACTCGCGAGTACTTACTAGCATAACTCATTGTACACCCACATGGAGAGTGGGGGACCCCTCGTCCAAAACCGGCCAAAACGCCGAAACCGCGATGGCCCGATAGGGGTGTCGTATTAATATCTCTGACACCAAATATCAGGTCAAAGGAACGCCAAATCGACTTTCAGTTGAATTTAACCAACGGGAGACCTGTTAAAGATTATATCGGTATGATGAAAAATGATACACGTGGCTACAGACTTGATTTTTAACATTCCTTCGCATATTTTTTTGACGAGAAGATCGATGTAACACTTAGCCCATTGATTAAGAATCACATGTGCCTCTTGGCGGTAGAATTGTCATTATTTGGTGTACGTCGCTGCCAATCGTATCTATCTGATATATCATGAGGCGGTGGGGTTTTCGGAGTTAGTGCGCCGTAAAATCCTAGAGAACGATTGTGGCTGCTTTGTTATATTGAGAAGCACTTGAGAACGTTTTCCTTAGTACTGCGAAGAAAATCCTTCGCATTTGCGAAGAAATTCCCTTGTAGTATTACAAAACAGCCAAATTATTCGCAAAACGAACAAATCTTACGCAAGTAATTATCAGTGCGTTCAAAACTACCCCCAGTATTAAAAGCCGTAAAACTTAAGCTAATGGACGTGACCTGGGTAGGGTCGATTCTCACCATCAGACCAGCATCAATCAAATATGGCCTCACAAAAACCTCCGCCCGGTTAATTCGATATAATTTCGCCATTTAGGTTTCCAAATGCTTTCTAGCGATTCTCGGCATGTTGGGTATCGACGGGTATCGATATGGTCGTGTGAGCGTACAAACCATTGACGATGCTTAAAATGATCACTGGGTACTTTTCTCAACGTGTGGGGTACAATTATATGGACCGTGAGAAAAGATATTGATTTTTTTTAGCCCGCCCTTCTGCTTTTAAAAAAGCATTAAAGCGGGCTTATGCAACCGCTCTCGTGTCTGTCTGTCTGTCTGTCTGTCTGTCTGTCCGTCGTCCGTGTAAGAGGAAAAAGATGAGCTAGAGTTCTGCAAATCACTGGTGAAAAGTGAAAAGGTCGTATGTCCAAAAACCCGATTTTTCAGGAGAGCATAAAAACGGTTTGTGTCTCTGATTGAGACAATATGGCCAAGCAAATACCTTGGACTAGCTCAGTTATGCAATATGAAACACTAGATTCAAAAAAAAATTATGAAAGTTGTGTACTACCGGAGTTATTTGACATATAAAATGTCAATATGGGATAAGTCCGGTTGTAATTTTTTCAGACAGGCGTAAGTCCAAAAAGAGGATTTTCCAAAGAGGCATATGTCCGGATGTGATTTGTCAGAATGGCATATATCCATGGATCCGGAGGACTTACGCCATTCTGACAAATCACAACCGGGACATATGCCCTTTTCAAAAGTCTTGTTTGTGGACATACGCCAGTCTGTCAAGTCACACCCGGACTTATGCCACTCTGAGAAATCACCACTGGACATGCTCCTTTTTGTCAAATCAGGTAGCATTGAATTCACTTTTCCTAGGGCTAATGTAACATCAACAATCCTGA
>NW_026267372.1:0-1351 GCF_000697945.3 Frankliniella occidentalis | reverse complement strand
AACGCCTGGTGCAAATCCTGGCAACCACCCCTAAGGGGATGAAAGGGGGTAACAAAGAAATAGGGGTTGGCCCAAAGAGTAGGAAAACAATTTTTTTTTTATGGTCTCCTAAGGGGTAACTCGTGAAATTAGAGCCCTTTCGACGAAAATTTTGTCCGTTTCACTCTATCTTGAACCGTTTGGGCGCTAGAGTGTTTTTTTTCGACGAAAATACGGTGAAAATGACCACGTTGCACATAAAGACGTACAAGGAGGCGTCCAATCATAAAATGTCAGAGGACGTACCCCCCCTAAAAATACATTCTGAATCACTGACTACCGCTGACTACCCTCCGATTTGCCGTATCTTAAACCGTTTCAGAGCTAGAGGGGGACATATTCAAAACAATGGCAAAAAGTCAAGTTTTAAGACTGTTTGACAAACAATACAATCTAAAAACTGCGCCACAGCTTCATTTTCTTTTATTCTTAAGCAAAGCAGAAGGGTGGGGTGTAGTCACGGTGTTGCCCCGTTACAATCTCTTGTCATGTCCAAGGAGCTTATCTCAAGGGCCGCAGGCCCCCCGCCAGAAGCCCTAGTTTACTCAAATATGCAAAGCGACTTAAAGGTCATGTTATTTGATTATGTTCTTCAGTAAATCGCGTGACTGAAATGGTCGGGCCGCAGGCCCGACCATCGCCGCCGGCAGGCCAAGCAGGTCCGGCCCCTGCCGAACGGAGTTGCCGGCGCAGCGAAGCGGAGCTGGCAACTACGTTTGGCGGAAGGGCGGGCCTGCTTGTTAACTCGGCACTCGCATTCTAACCCGCTGTTGCCTTTTAGTAGTCCTTAGCACTAGACATGGCCGACGCACACACTGAATGGAAAGGGAAAATTTTGTCTAGGACGGATGCAAATTTTGACGTAAATTAGACACAAATAAAGTCATTTGTACATAGGCCAGGTACAAATTGTTACTTTTTAGATACAAATTTGCATCCGCTAGAGATGTGCTTAAGAACGCATATCTCCTAGATACAAAATTGTCTTTTCCCCATTTAGAGTGCATCCATACAAAAGAAGACATAAAAAAAATGTTCTTGTGTCATCTTGTAGGTGAAGAGTTCTAGTCAACCTAAAAGTTGTAAGATCACCCGCCGTGAAGAGCCCCACTTTCTGGCAAAGCAGTATAAAGCCCCACTTTCTGGCAAAGCAGCATACACTCTAAATGTCAAGGGACAATTTTGTCCGTAGATTTGCAACGATTTCGTGCACATCCAGAAAGGATGCAATTTTGTTCCCTTAATTGGACAAATTGTGTGAAGTTTCACACACTTTGTCTAGTTTTAGGAACAAAATTGCATCCTTTCTGGA
>NW_026267371.1:375658-377845 GCF_000697945.3 Frankliniella occidentalis | reverse complement strand
CAAGAGAATTCCGTGCCGTTTTGCAAAGGTGCCCCCATCTCACTCTGCCGTCACCTGCCTTCGCCGAGCTCGTCTCCCAGCGACCTCTCTCTGGCCAGTAGTGTAGTGTAGCATGTTATCAAGCGTAAAAGCGCAAAGGCTAAATAATTACATAAAAGTAATGAAGTATAAGAACAAGCGCAAAAGCGCAAAGGCTAAATAATTAAATAAGAAAACTAGAGTAGTCTGAGATCAAGCGCAAAAGCGCAAAGGCTACGGCACAAGGCTAAATAATTACACAATAAAAGTAATGTATAAGAACAAGCGCAAAAGCGCAAAGGCTAAGTAATTAAATAAAAAAACTAGTGTAGTCTGGCACAAGGCTGAGATACACTACAAACTAAGAAAAGTACAACTGGTACTTTCATGATGTCAAAAAAGTCAACAGTTACAACTAAAGTGTAACTGGACCTGTAGCGCAATGGCTACAGGCCAGTACACATACACAAACACATACAAATAAACAACTATTCATTACTGGCTTCAAGGGGCTCCCTACAAAGACATTTGCCGCAGGCCGTGAGCAAGAACACCGTCCAGAATGAAATCTTAGGTGCTGTGTGTGGGAGGAATTTGATCCTAAATTTGCCAGCAAAGTCGCGAGTCAGTCGTGATTGGTTAAAAGTTCCCTCCCCATCCTCCAGCACGCAAACTTTTGTGGCGAAGTTTGATTCGTTTCCAGGCTTCTTAATTGGTGTCCCACACTGGCACTGCTACTGGCAGCCCCATGGTGCCAGCAGGTCCTGGAATAATAATAATAATAACAGCGACAGTTGGGTCGTACTTGTATAGCGAGGGGGAAATCACTTTCGCAATAGTTCGTACACCTTCCCCCCAGACAGTACGAAAGAAAGGCGAAATAGAGCGTTATAGACATACTCCAGGAATAATCCGAAATAGGCGAGAAATAACCGGGTTGGCGACACTCACCTGGATCGCTGGATAGACGCGCCGGCCGGCCGCGCAAGTGTGCAGGCTCAAGGGGGAGTCACTCCCCACCTTGTTGGCGTCCAAGAGAGTGCTGCTTCTGACGGTCTGCAGATACACCCGGTACCCCTGATCCCGGTGGGGTACGCCACTCTTTTGGGAGACGTGCACGGGGACGAGGCCGATGTCCCCCCGAGATAGTGACAGAATGTGCTAGAATGGGCATCAATTGACGTGCAAAATTAAACAAACTGTCGAGAAAATGCACACTTCAACTTTAACGTCACTTGACGTGCCAAATTAAACACCTGTTTTACCAGTGAAGTGTACCTTTACACACTGGGAATGCAAGTGTGTGAATATCTATTCGTACAATTATGGGGGGTACACGTGTGGACTCACCTGTAGAACGGCCTCCTCGTACTGCGGTCCCCGGCACGCACAGTGGTCCTCCCAAAAGAGTGCCATGTCACAGATGAAAATTGAAAACAATAGGTGGTCAGTTAAAAAATTGCGAGGCAATTGCCAGCGGATGCAGGGGAGACAGATCGGTGCTCAGTGTTGCGCATTCATCTTATACCCAATCGGCCGTAGTGGCGCGCTCTGGCGTCTTTGGTGGGTAACAACTCCGCATCCCAAATATGTCATATTTTATTTATTTGCCATTTAAAAACCCGACGGAAACGAACAACCGCCCCCATACGCCCTCCGTTGCTTTTCCAGTCGATGTGCAGTCCTTGTAATTTCGCAAAATTTTCGCGGCCGGACGTAGTGGTGCCGTCTGGCGGGCTCAGTGCGTAGCTGCATTTGCTTCTTTTTGTGAGAGTTTTGGGGCTTTTTATTCGTTTGGCGTACTGCATACGTTACTCGAACAATTGAAATTATTAATTAGTATAGCAATAGACAGTGTTATTCCTAAATAGGCCGGGCACGGACGGCCGTCAGGTGCACTTGTTCCCCTCGCGGATGCATGCCGGCAGGTGCATGTACGCGCATACGCGCACTACCTGTCGATCGCGGGATTCATGCGCCGCTGCCATTTCGTTGTCGGACGCCCAAGTTGCCGGTCGGAGGGGAACTTGTATCTGCCTGGAGGCAGGGGCGATCAACCGTTGGGCGCACTGGTAAAACAGAGGCACTGAACCAACTTTGTTAGTGCCATTTGCTGCGAGTGCAAGTGCCATCGCAGGGAGCGGGGGCCGTGGCCGAGCGCTGCACGCC
>NW_026267371.1:372101-375127 GCF_000697945.3 Frankliniella occidentalis | reverse complement strand
TACGTGGCCCCCACTGAGATTGACATACTAGATCTTGTGGGACAGGAACCTCTCCCCTCCGACAAGCGGCGGCCAAAGATGCATTTCGTGAGCATTCTGCGATCTGTACAGGTGTACTGTTCCCACGTTGATGTAATGGACAGCATTCTGAACGAGCCCCCCCCGGAAGAAGGTTACTACACCTCCGATTTCAGGACCGGGAGTGAGTACGGGAAACACCCACTGTTCCAGAGGGAACCCCGTGCTTTGCGCATCCGTCTTTTCGCAGACGATTTGGATTACACAGACGCGTTGAAGGGAAACCAGGGGCGTCATCAGACACTCGGAGTAACATTCCAAATTGAAAATGTTGGGCCGAAATACTTATCAAACCAGGACTCAATCCACCTTGCTCTGCTGGTGAGGACTCGCTGGGTAAAAAGGTTTGGTCGTGATGTTCTGATGAGGCCTGTACTGGACGAGCTCCGGGAGTTAGCCGAAGTTGGGGTTGAAGTGTCGGTTAAGGATGGAAGACGGCAGCGGCTGTTTGGTGCTGTTGCCGTTTTTGTGGGAGACAACAAAGCTGTCCACGAGTTTGCCGGCATGGGTGGGTTCAGCAGTGGGGAGGTTTGCCGTTTCTGCACGGTAGATCACAGTGAACTGACCGACACAAAGTCAGAGGATCAGTGCACCCTGCGGACCCACGCAGGGCATTCGAATCAGGTGGAGGCAGTTGTACGATTCCCTGAGACTAAAGCAGCCTACCCCCACATCAAGGGACCCTCAGTATTACTGCAAATTCCACATTTCACTTTCCCAAATCAGGCTCCTTTCGATCCTTTACATGACGCCTTGACTTCGTTCCTGGCTTTAACGTTGAAGGCGTGTATACGCGGATTACACAGGAAAAGGGCCGATGGGGTGACCAAGGCCACTCTGCAGAAGTTGAGTCAACCTGTCCGTCAGGGGCCCCAGTACTCTGCATTGCACGGCAGAACATTGAGGCGGCTAATTGACGGCTTCGAATGGGGCCCCGCCGAGCGTGCAAACAAACCCCCACCCCTGCACTTTAAAGTGCATCTGAAAGGCATTAAGGGGGCAAAAAGGGACATAAAGGGGTCGTGTGTGCAAAAGATGAACCTCATGTACATTTTCAGCCTTGCTCTGGCTGGGTCTGTTCCGGAGGGAAACCCATTTTGGAAGATGCACCTCGCCGCTGTGAGGATCGTCGAAATCATTCTGGCTGTCCGAATTTCCAACAGCATGCTGTCTGACCTGGTGCATGCTGTGCGCCTGCACCATGACTTGTGGGTTAAGCACGTTGGCGACCAGTACACCCCCAAAATGCATTACATTATGAATTACGCCCTTCAAACTACCAGGGTCGGCTGCCCTCGGGTGGGACTGTGCTTGACCTTCGAGGGGTTTCACCTGTACCAGAAACGAATTATTGTAACCTGCAATAACTTCACCCAGGTAACGAAAACCGCCTCAGAGAGAATACAGAAAAAGCGCGCTCTCCTGTACCCCGGGGAAAATTGTCTAAGGCATCCCATCGATGTGACTTCCTGTCAGCGGGATTGCCCCGTAATTGCACTGCCACATCCGGTCCGGGAGGCGTTGATGCAAGAGCATGGCGTCGATGCGGGAGAGGTCCTGGGCTCAGTACTGCAGCTGAAAGTGCACGGTACTCTAGTACGCCGTGGTTCATACAACGTTATGGCTGCAGTCGAGATTACTCAAACTGTAGTATTTCTCAGAGTGGACCTGGTCGTGGTGAGGGGTGGGACAGCATTTGCGTGTGGTTACATGGTGGCCTCCCTTGATTTTTCAAACCACATTCATGCTTTTGAAATTCCAGAAGAAGAAGAAGAAGCCAACTTTGTAGTTGTCGATGCAGCATTGTTGCACCCAGCACAGACTCTAGAAGCGCACACCATTGCTGGGAAGCGCTACTTGAAGTTGCGGCACGCCCTGTTCTGAGGGGGGAGGGGGGGGGGGGCTTAGGGGTAGAAGGGTGGGTCGAACGCTGCCCACTAACTGGTCCTGCAAGCCCGGCCAGCGCCTATTAGGTAGGCAATGGCTGCAGTGCAGGGCATGCCTGTAGTGCGGTGTGGCCTAACCGAAGGCTTGCAGGCGCTTACTCGAGAGGAGAGGAGGAGTGGGTTGTGCTGGGAGGGTTGCCATGGAGAGGGGGGGGGGGACTTACTGACGGTACTGACATCAACTGACGCAAAGGCATTACTACATGCTACGGTACTTGCATTTCTTTGCACGCATGGGAGTGTCAGTGTGACATGAGTTACATTGTCGTTAACTTTTGTTTTCCAGGATGGCTGACCTGTACAACCTTCAGTCGGCGAACCCGTTCATGGAGACAGGTGGACCACATGTGCAGCTCGCGGGAAAGCGATTCACCGTCACCCTGGACGATGGCTGCTACCGCATCAAGTTGTCCCCAGAGGAAAGCTTACTGGTGTCCAAGGAAGTGCTGTGGGATGCGCTGATGGCCAAGTTCGCCATGGAACTACCGTCTGGGATGTCAGCGGACGACTTCAAAGTCATGCGCCTCGAATTCGTCAACGGCGTCGAACGTCGGTTTGTGCTGACACATGCAGACCTGTATGAGCTGGAGGACGGTGCAGAAATCGTCTTTGCACGAAAACGTAAGTCGGTAGTAAGTCAGTGCGTACAGTCTGTAGTTGTGATTTGTGAGTAATGCACGTGCATGTTACAGAGCCCGTGGTCGTCGCCGAGACACCAGTGGAGGAGGTGGTGTCAGTTGTGCGTGCGCGACCGCAGGTGGCCCCGGCTGTCGTGGAGAGCTGGAAGCAGCCACGGCCCGCGGAGCTGGGCAGGATCAATTATGCATTTGAACTGCCAAAGTTTCCCCAGGACATCCAGCTGGCACTGGATCACCAAATGCCACTGACGGGCGCACAGAAGACTGGCGTAGTCGCTGCCCTGAGGGAGGAGATGTCGCGCACCGCGACAAATTAGTAAGTTGCGCGCGGTGGTGTGTGTGTATGGACTTTGTCTTTTTTTTT
>NW_026267371.1:366650-368902 GCF_000697945.3 Frankliniella occidentalis | reverse complement strand
CGAGCTCTAGCTCCTCGAGCTCTAGCTCCTCGAGCTCCAGCTCCTCGAGCTCCAGCAGCAGCAGCAACAACAGGCGGTGAGCGAGTCGGTCAGCCTCGCGTCCTCTCCATGCCGGGGCTATTCCCCCCCCCCCCTCACGCAAGAGGCGCCACGCGTTGCGTATCCGCGGCCGCCCCGCGGCCGCCCCTCGTCCGCCCCCCCGGTCACCCTTGCGCGGTTTCATGACATGCACTCGTAAATGCAACAACATGGATGCGCCGGTAAGTATTTCTTAAAAAATGAATTTAAATTGATTATTTAAATGTGTAAAAATGTATTTTTTAACTATGTGTATTGGTGTGTCGTCGTGAAGCCTGTGGCATTGTGTGAGTGAATGCGTGTGTGTGTGTGTGATTAAGTAATGTGTCCTTGGCCGTGATCTCAGAGTGCGAGGGTGTTGTTTTTATCGTTCGTCGGTAACGTGAAGCTGGAGGCCCCTAGAGGCCCCCGTCGTAGGGGGGGGTCAGCAAGCCTCGGCTCTCCGTCCAGCCTCAGTCGCCACGATGCCGTGCTCTTGCGAGTGTGTGATGTGTCGGCGGTGCAGGGCCAGCCCTGCATCGATCCGGGATAGCCCGGACGTCATCACTCGAAAGAGCAGCTCCAGCTCCAGCAGCAGCTCCATCAGCAGCTCCAGCTCGAGCAGCTCCAGCTCCAGCAGCTCCAGCTCGAGCAGCTCCAGCTCGAGCAGCAGCAGCAGCAGCAGCAGCAGCAAGGACACTCTTGCTGCCACCTCTACACTGGTGGTGAGTTACTTTTTCTTCTCTCGGAAAGCGTTCATCCTCTCGTTCACGTCATTGTTATGATTGCGTTGTGCCAGCACATAGAGGCACCCCGCCCCCCGCACCAACTTCCACAACGGACAACCAAGCAGCAGGAGGCTCACTGCCTACTGCACTACCAGCCTGCGCTGCAGGCAATCAAGCAGAAGGAGGCCCCCCGCCTCCTCTCTCACCAGCCAGCTATACAGGCTACCCAGCAACAGGAGGACTCTGTCGACCGCGAGGATGGCTCCGCAGACTCAGAAATCCACCTCGCATGGCACGACCCCGGGAACCATCTACCCCCAGCACAGCGACCTCAGACCACCCTGAGGGCACCCCACCGCCACAAGGCATCCCGGCTTCCGCACCAGCAACCTGCACCCCAGCAACAGGAGGCCTACAACCCCCTGCACTACCAGCCTGCGCCGCAAGCAACCAAGCAGAAGGAGGCCCCTTGCCTCCCTCGCCACGATCCCGGACACCGGACAACCAAACGGAAGGAGGCCGAGTAGCTGCACCACCAGCCTGCTCCCTGCCCTCTCCCCCGCCAGCCTGGCTCAAAGGCAACCCAGCAAAAGGCGGCCCTGACTCCCCGCACCACTAGCCTGCCCTGCAGGCCAACCAGCCTGCTCTGCAGGCATCCAAGCCACAGGAGGCGCCCAGCCTTCACCTTCACCAGTCTGCACCGCAGGTACCAGCCTGCGATGCGGGCAGCCCAGCGATAGGAGGCCCATGCCTTCTGCACCACCAGCCTGCACAGCAGGCCAACCAGCCTGCCCAGCAGGCCAACCAGCCTGCCCAGCAGGCCAACCAGCCTGCTCTGCAGGCATCCAAGCAACAGGAGGCGCCCAGCCGTCACCTTCACCAGTCTGCACCGCAGGTACCAGCCTGCGATGCGGGCAGCCCAGCGACAGGAGGCCCATGCCTTCTGCACCACCAGCCTGCACAGCAGGCCAACCAGCCTGCCCAGCAGGCCAACCAGCCTGCCCTGCGGGCGTCCAAGCAACGGGAGGCATCCAACCTTCTTCTTTACCAGTCTGCACCGCAGGTACCAGCCTGCGATGCGGGCAGCCCAGCGACAGGAGGCCCATGCCTTCTGCACCACCAGCCTGCACAGCAGGCCATCCAGCCTGCCCAGCAGGCCAACCAGCTTGCCTCGCAGGCGTCTAAGCAACAGGAGGCGCCCAGCTTCCTTCTTCACCAGCCTGCACCTCAGGTACCAGCCTGCGATGCGGGCAGCCCAGCGAGAGGAGGCCCATGCCTTCTGCACCACCGGCCTGCACAGCAGGCCATCCAGTCTGCCAAGCAGGCCAACCAGCCTGCCTTGCAGGCGTCCAAGCAACAGGAGGCGTCCAGCCTCCTTCACCAGTCTGCACCGCAGATACCAGCCTGCGATGCGGGCAGCCCAGCGAGAGGAGGCCCATGCCTTCTGCACCACCAGCCTGCACAGCA
>NW_026267371.1:364281-365952 GCF_000697945.3 Frankliniella occidentalis | reverse complement strand
CTCAACAGCCATGCGCATAGGGTTGCCTACCCAATAGTCCGCAGGCGCCTCGCCATGCGCCTTGTCTGTTTGGCCGCCGTGCCGCCTCCGAGCCTTCGCCGAAGCAACCAGCTCAACAGCCATGCGCATTGGGTTGCCTACCCAACAGTCTGCAGGCGCTATGGTCAATATAAAGTCCGTAATAGCTCCAACCCCGCTAAAAAGGCGCCGCGGCGCCCCACGCCTCTACTACCGCACTACTCCGCGCCACGCCCCTTAGCCACACACCGACTCCGGCGGCTCACTCGCGTCGCCCTCACCAACTGCCAGGCGCTACCCCCCGCCACGCGCCGCCACGCCTCTGCACCCCTATCGCACCGCAGCGCCACGCCGTAGTAGTTCCGATTCTCGCCACCAGAGCGCACACTAGCCCTGCGCGCCGTCCGCCGACGCGCGCTATGTACCCGTCACGCTTGAATAATGACGCGGGGCTGAAAAATTCTCACTCCTCACTGCGAGCGCCGCCCGCCGAGCCGAGCAGACGTTCCTCCACCGCTCCGCACCGGTCTCCACCGCCGCCGCACGCCGCCGGCCATGGGTCCCCCCTGGTCGCCCCCTTTGCCGCGCCGCTGAAGTACTGCAAGTAAACCAGCCCCCTTCGGGGGCGAAAGGCCAGGCTAAGGACGATGGCGCAGCGGGTTCAAACTTCGTGGGTACTTACTTGAATGTATTCCGCACCTTTTAAGAGATAGCCGTTTCCCGGATGACCCCTAGACTGACCCCTGGCTATCAAAAAGTGGTGTTCTAGCCCTGCAGACCTAACTTTAGGCCCTTTTCAGGAGTCTAAGGGCCTTCGATGGTTCCAAATCGACCCTGCAGCTAGTCTTAGGATATCTTGAAGTACAATAATTAATGTCGACTTTTAAGATCCCAGATTTTCACTCCACCCTACTGCAGGCGTCGAAGCAACAGGAGGCGTCCAGCCTACTTCTTCACCAGTCTGCGCCGCAGGTACCAGCCTGCGATGCGGGCAACCCAGCGAGAGGAGGCCCATGCCTTCTGCTCCACCAGCCTGCACAGCAGGCCATCCAGCCTGCCCAGCAGGCCAACCAGCCTGCCTTGCAGGCGTCCGAGCAACAGGAGGCGTCCAGCCTCCTTCTTCACCAGTCTGCACCGCAGGCACCAGCCTGCGATGCGCCGCTGGCACCAGCCTGCAATGCGGGCAGCCCAGCGAGAGTAGGCCCGTGCCTTCTGCACCACCAGCCTGCACAGCAGGCCATCCAGCCTGCCCAGCAGGCCAACCAGCCTGCCTTGCAGGCGTCCAAGCAACAGGAGGCGTCCAGCCTCCTTCTTCACCAGTCTGCACCGCAGGTACCAGCCTGCGATGCGGGCAGCCCAGCGAGAGGAGGCCCATGCTTTCTGCACCACTGGCCTGCACAGCAGGCCATACAGTCTGCCCAGCAGGCCACCCAGCCTGCCTTTCAGGCGTCCAAGCAACAGGAGGCGTCCAGCCTCCTTCTTCACCAGTCTGCACCGCAGGCACCAGCCTGCGATAACGGCAGCCCAGCGAGAGGAGGCTCATGCCTTCTGCTCCACCAGCCTGCACAGCAGGCCATCCAGTCTGCTCAGCAGGCCAACCAGCCTGCCTTGCAGGCGTCCAAGCAACAGGAGGCGTCCAGCCTCCTTCTTCAC
>NW_026267371.1:355072-363168 GCF_000697945.3 Frankliniella occidentalis | reverse complement strand
AGAGGAGGCCCATGCCTTCTGCACCACCAGCCTGCACAGCAGGCCAACCAGCCTGCTCAGCAGGCCAACCAGCCTGCCTTGCAGGCGTCCAAGCAACAGGGGGCGACCAGCCTGCTTCTTAACCAGTCTGCACCGCAGGTACCAGCCTGCGATGCGGGCAGCCCAGCGAGAGGAGGCCCATGCCTTCTGCTCCACCAGCCTGCAAAGCAGGCCATCCAGCCTGCCCAGCAGGCCAACCAGCCTGCCTTGCAGGCTGGTGGAGCAGAAGGCATGGGCCCCCTTCTTTACCAGCCTGCACCGCAGGTACCAGCCTGCGATGCGGGCAGCCCAGCGAAAGGAGGCCCATGCCTTCTGCACCACCAGCCTGCACAGCAGGCTAACCAGTCTGCGCTGCAGGCATCTCAGCAGCTGGAGACAACCTCCTCCCTCATCTTCAGCCTGCATAGCAGGACAGCCTGTAAGCGAAACAGGCACCCCAGTAACAAGAGACCAACTGTCTTCTGCAACTCCAGCCTACACAACAGGACAACCAGCCTGCGCCCCAGGCATCCCAGCAAAAGGAGTCCAACAGCCTCCTTCAACTCCTGCCTGCACAACAGGACAACCAGCCTGCGCCGCAGGCACCTTTGCACCAAGAGGTCAACAGACCGCTGCAACCCCAGCCTGCACAGCAGGAAAACCAGCCTGCGCTGCAGGTACCTCAGCTTCAGGAGGCGACCGCCTTCTCCATCTCCAGCCTGCACAGCAGGCCAACCAGTCTGCGCTGCAGGCACCTCAGCAACAGGAGGCACCCTGCCACCTGCATCGCCAGCCTGCACCACAGTCAACCCAACCACCTGGAGCGCTTCGCCGAGCAAAGCTCATGGTCTCCACTACTAGACCTTCAAAGAACACTTACTATATGAAACCTAAAATCACCCATGTACTATCATGACCATCCTCATAGTCATCAAAATCCCCAATCATAAACCGAGCACCCTCTCACGCTAAACCAACTCACATCCTCAGCCTCACCAATCCTCATACTATGCTCACGCTAAACCCACCATTAAAGGCAAAACGCCAAAACATCACAACTAACAAAGGAAGGAGGCACGTCCCCTTACCTCAGTAGCAAAACAACCCTGCACAGACAGGAAAATCCCCCCCCCCCTCCTCTTCAACTAAGCACAGACTCGTGTGGTAGCGAGTCCCAAACCTCGTCATGGCCTAACGGCACAATCATCCCTGACTCACGTCAAACGCTATTATATTGAAACGATGTCAGCCTAAAGAGCCGATCATGTCACGCAAGGAAGCTAAGCTACAGTCAGACCATACCAGGTAATCTGTAATACATTAACTAAGCTCAATTTGTAACCAGTGTAACATTGAATGAAGCCAATAAACCAACTTAAAATGTCAGAAAAATGTCTCACTCCTCACCATCTAGTGCCGAGAGAATATTTTTCTCCACCGCTCAGTAGCGTAGTAGACTGTGGGTGTTGGAAGAAAGATTTTCTTTGTTTTGATTCACTGTGCTGCTGATAGTGCCAGTGGCTTTCTGTTTCCCCAACTTGTACTTCTTAGCCTTCGTGCCATTGAAGTGTTTACTCATCCTTTGCTTCGCCTTCGGGCCGTAAGCTTGTTGCTCTGCGTGAGCCCTGCTTCTCTCTGACATGCCCTCAATCTTAAACGACATTTTATCAGAATGGGAGGGGGGTTGTTTCTACACAGTCGAGCTCCTGGCTGAGGCCTACACGACGTTCCTATCGAACCTCGTGGAGGCCACAGCTGAGGAGAGGGCCGACCTGAGGGTTATCCCCTTCCTGTTGGTGGGGTACATTGCGTACTCCCGCTTCCAGAATGGTGACGACCCCCAGGCCGCCCTAACCTATCGCATGGCTTTGGCCATGTGTGGTGCCGGCTCGAACGCCCCTCCCCGCCCTACAACTCCCCCGGCACGCTGTACTACTCCACCCGTCCAGCCGTCACGGCCTGCAACACTACCGGCAGGCCCGTCACGGTCTCTCTCGCCCCAACCAGGGCCCTCACGACCACGCTCTCCCTCTCCTCAACCTGGGCCATCCAAACGGCCCCGGGAAGAGGACGAGGAAACGGAGCATGTGCCCTCACCCACTATTGAGGTGCTTGAGTCGAAGGAGCGCGAATTAAAACGCTTCAAAGCCACTTTCCGAGAAGAGGTGATGCTTATTAAGGGGTTAGGTGACTCGCTTCCTTCTGAGGTTCTCATGGAGTCACTTTTTGACACTGTGCTGCAGAGGCAGCGGGAGGCGGTGGGAGCTGCTGATGCAGACAGGGTGATTGTTGAAATCGCTAACGGGGACAATATTGATAACCCTTTGTGGTTCAATATGCGTCGAGTTGACCAGATCTCCGGGCGTGTTGTTTTAGATAAGCTCGAGAGAGTTCTTAACTCTAATCAGTCATTCATATTGAATGGACAGCTCAAATTGAGCTATATACATATACCCCTTCCTGAAGCTGGCGGACGTCGTGTGAAGAGGGTTGCCAATGAAACTATGGAGCAATGGCTAGCAAGAAACATTGATGACAGAAAAATATTTTCACCAGAAAACACTGCAGACTCGATGTGTCTCACCCGCTGTGTAGCCGTGTTGAAGTAAAGGGGGACTGTGAGTAAGCATGCGTTCTACCGCTTAAAAGATCCTAAATCATCTGTGCAGCAAGAGTTGGCGGAGACTCTCTGCACTATGGCTCATATAGATCCTGCCACACCGTGTACCATTGACGATGTGCAGAGATTGCAGGAAGTGCTGCCTGGTTATCGGATATGCGTATACACAGATAAAAGGTGTAAAGAATGCGTCTTTAAGGGACCGTACACTTTTGGAGTACAGAATATTCATTTAGTTCTGCATAATGCGCACTTCTATGCTATTTTATACCCATGCACGGTATTTGAATACGAGTTTGAGTGTACAAAATGTGTAGCATTCTATAGTAATAAATTGGACCATCGTTGCGATGGATCGTGTTGGCGATGCTACGGAGCGGACGCACACAATGACCCTGCCATACCGTTACTGAGATGTCCCCACTGTCATCATCAGTTCGCTGGTGAGGAGTGCATGCAAAATCATAAAACTGTGAAGCTGCCTCACTCTCAGTTTACAAAATGTGACATATTCAAATTTTGTACTCTCTGTGAGAAGAGTTACAGTACATTGAGAGGTCGTAAACACGTTTGCGGTTTCGTGTACTGTAGTAATTGCAAAGAAAGTGTTAAAGAAAACCATCTTTGTTACATGTCAAGATGGGGTGAGAAAGAGAAAAAGAAGGGGTGGAAGTACATCACTCACTTCTATGACGTTGAGACTACGCAACATACACCTGTTGCTGGAAAGGAAGACACTTTTCAACACATCCCTAACCTCCTTGTCTGTCAGGCGGTTTGTGACGCATGCGCCGATATTGCACAAAATGATTATTTTTGCACGGTTTGTCAAAGTAGGCAGCATGTCTTCCATAATTTGGATGACCCAGAGATTTCCGTCATGGGTCAATTTATAGATTATCTGCAGTCTTTTCCACCTAAGCATGAGCTGCTACTAGTGGCACATAACGCAAAAGCGTTTGATGGAGTGCTAGTGCTTCAGGAACTATTGGCTAGAAAGTTGAAAGTAGAACCCGTTCTTCAGGGTGCCAAAATTCTCTCATTGAAGGTTGGAAATTGGAAATTTATCGATTCCTTGATGTTTCTACCTATGCCTCTAAGCGCCATGCCTAAATCATTTGGATTGGACGAGTTGAAAAAGGGGTATTGGCCATTCATGGCTAATAAGCCTGAATATTATCAATATGAAGGTCCTGTGTTGGAAAGAGAACTCTACTGCGTGTCAAACATGAAGAGTAAGGCAGCCTCTGATTTCAATGCGTGGTACGAAAAACAGGTATCGGAGAATTATGTGTTTAATTTCCGCCGTGAGTTGATTGAATATTGCATTTCTGATGTGACAATCTTACGTCAGTCCTGTCAGGCATTTCGAAAGCTATTTAAGGAGGTTGCCGGATTTGATTGTATGTTCAACTGTCTGACTCTCAGTGCAGCTTGCATGGCGGCGTTTCGCCGTAATTTCCTCAAAAAGGACACCATCGGTATTGTCCCCCCCGGAGGATACCATGGTCGTGGCAAGCAGTCTGATATGGCTCTGAAGTGGCTTGATCATGAAGCACACAAATTAGGACGAAAGATCAAGACGATACATACGGATCGTGAGGTTATGGTTCTGGGACGTCCTGTGGATGGATATGTAGAACTCCCGCTACCCAACGGCACCATGGAACGGCGAATTTACCTGTTTCATAGTTGCTATTGGCACCAGTGCCCAACTCACTACCCTGTCTCAGACGACTCCCCTGAAAATCGGTATGAAAGAACACAACAAATCACAACCCTATTTCGCCGTTCAGGGTATAATGTGATAGAAATGTGGGAATGTGAATTCAAACGTCAACTCGTTTCAAATCTCGAGGTAAAACAATACTTTCAAGACCACCCCACTACTAGGACACCCCATCTCGATCTGCGGGATGGGCTTACCGGTGGTCGCACAAGTGCTTTCCGCTGGTGTCATAAGGCAGACCTGGAGAAGGGTGAGAGAATTAAGATGGCAGATGTTACAAGCGAGTATCCTAACGCCAATCTTAGAGGCCGGTATCCATACGGACATCCGGAAATATACCTCGAGGATGTGCCGGACATGCCACTGCCTGATCAATGGAATGGGATGATTAAATGTACGGTGCTGCCCCCACGAGATTTGTTTTTACCAGTGCTACCCTACAAGTGCGGGGGTAAATTGATGTTTCCTCTATGTCGCACTTGCGCCGAAAAAGAATGCACAAAGGCATGTCATCATACCCCTCTTGAGCGGCAGATGACGGGGAGTTGGTGTGCTCCCGAACTTCTCCTTGCAATTCAAGAAAAGGGCTATGAGTTGCTCAAAGTACACGAGGTTCACCAGTACCCAGGTACCTTGCAGTATGATCCTCAGACAAAAGAGGATGGCCTCTTTTCGGCTTATGTGCGGTGCTTTATGGCGCTAAAAATACAGGCTAGCGGGTGGCCCGCAGATTGCACAACTGACGAGCTAAAAGCAAAGTACGTAGAGGACACCCTGGAGCATGACGGGGTTGTTCTAGATCCCTCAAAGATGATTAAAAACCCAGCACTTCGAACGCTCTCTAAACTAATGTGTAATAGTTTCTGGGGGAAGATGGGCGAAAAGACACTGAGGCCTAAGACGCACTTCATTTATGATTATGAACACCTTATAAGGCTCATTACTGATCCTACAATCACTGTGACAGGGCTTATCCCTATAGGTGATGAATGTCTCCAAGTGACTTGTATGCCTGCAGAGGATAGTGAAGTGAGCCTCCCCACCTCTTCTCTAATTCACGCGGCGTTCACCACATGTCATGGTAGACTTCAACTGTATCGATACCTCGATATCGTTCGGGAGAGAGCCCTGTACTGTGATACCGATTCGGTAGCCTATATTAGCCGCCCGGGGGAGCCGGACCTACCCCTCGGCACGCATCTCGGTGACCTGACCGATCAGGTCGAGGAGGACTACGGTCCTGGGTCCTTCATCACCGAGTTCGCGGCCGGGGGGCCTAAAAATTATGCCTATAAGGTGGCGGTAGGGGGTGATGTCACCAACATCAAGGTATGCATCAAGGTGAGAGGCATAACCATAAATAAGTCATGTGATCAATTAGTAACATATGACAACCTAAAGTCCATGGTTTTAGGTGACAGAGAAAAGATCAATGTCCCTATTCCTCATCAAATAGCCCGCCTACCAACCTGGAAGATCGTGACACGGTCGTCACATAAGAACTGGCAGGCTAAAAACACGAAGTGTCGCAGAGTCGGGCTCGAGATGACAGTGCCTCACGGCTTCAATGCGTGGGAAATGGCTGACGAGGAAGACCAAGACCTCCTCGAGGTCATGGGTCTCCTTGGCGACGCCTAAGTCATTTAAATTGCGCAGGGGAGAAGCAGGCAGGCCCTACCAGCGCAGGGGAGGTGCATGCAGGCCCCACCGGCGCAGGGGAGATGCTGGTTAGGCCCCTATAAAAGAAACAATCATATTGAGTCGGCCATCAGTCTTCGCGATGGATCTCAGGTTCCAACATCCCTGCACCGCCCTCGTGGTAGGTGGAACGGGGAGCGGGAAAACTTATTTCATGAAACGTCTGATTGAAAATAGAGATGAAATGTTCAATACAAAATTTGAACAAATCATTTTCTATTACTCTGAATGGCAGCCTCTTTACGGCGAACTAAAAGACACAGTCGATTTCCGACAGGAACTCCCTATGCTGGAAGACCACCCCTCGGGCCAAGGCCCAAAGCTAATTGTCATTGATGATTTTATGGATGAGATTAAGTCGCACCATAAAGAAATCCTAAAATTTTTCATTAAGGGTTCTCATCACAGAAACCTAAGTATTTATTTTCTGAGTCAATGTTTATTTCCTGACGGCCTTCGTCAAATAAGTTTGAACACACACTATATTGTTCTGTTAAAAACAAGCCGTGACTTGGCACAGATACGCACATTTTGCATGCAAGTCGATCCTCCCCATTTTCGTGCTTTGCTAGAGGCCTATCATGACGCCACAAAGGCCGGGTTCACGTACATTCTATTCGATTTCAAACCAAATCAGGCTGATCACTTGCGCACTCGCACTCTCATTTTTCCTGGTGAGTCCACGGTCGTTTACATCCCAAAAGGGAAGTATAAAAGGGAGGCATTAGCACAAGTCTGAATCATTCGTTGACAATGGCTCCTGCCGTAAACACCCATAATAAGGCGTTGCTTAAGGTTCTGCAGTCAGCTAAACCTAATCTCCGTAAAGCGATTCTAAGAGAATCAGACAAAACGATCATCTACGCTATTTGCGAAATTTGTGACAATTTGCTCAGTGGAAATATCCCCCTTACTGCAAGTCAAAGGTCAAAACTCAAAAAATATCGCACCCAAATCAGACACCTAGCACAAAGGGGCAAAGGTATTAAAACTAAAAAGCAGGTACTCCTGCAGAAGGGAGGTACTTTTCTTCCCCTACTTCTTTCGACCGTCGCATCTGTGCTTCCTAGTCTTTTCAAATGAATCACACACATAAAATGGTGCTTGTGCCACATGAGAGTGTGGCTAAGCTAAATGACCCCACACCGTCTACTGCGCAAACTCAGTCGAGTTCACTCGATGCAGAGATGGAATTAATCATGCGTAAAAAATATGCCGATTATTCAGAAAAGTGGAAACATTACAGTCAGGCTTTAGAGCGCTATCTTTATTTCGTCAATGAAAAGAAAAAACCTGTCCAGATTTCAGTGGGTGATTTTTCAAAAGATGAAAGTGCGAGTGGAGGGGTGATGCGACAGCAGCTCGCAGCAGCTCTCCCAAAAACATATAAAGCGCCTGCACTGAGAATTTTTGACTATTTGAGCCAAACAGACTCACAAGTCAGTTGGGATTCTACAGGGACTGTGTCTATAAACGATCAAGCAGTGCCAAACTCCAATATTATTGATCTTATATCAGACCTTACACGCTCAAGGAAAAACTTTGAACCTGTCGGAGTTTCTCATTTCATCAAGGCTCTCGCGGCTTTAAACATACCGCTCGAACTCATACCGAACTCGACTCGTAGAACCGAAATTATTTCGGCTCGTAATCAAAGTGGTTCTGGAATAAGGCCTGTTAGAAGCGGTTCTGTCGTTAAATCGATAGATAAAGTGAAAAAACCTAAAAAACAGATTAGAAAGCGGGCCAAAAAACAAATTAAAAAACGCGTCAAAAAACAGATAAGGAAAAATGGCTGGAAAACTTGGTAAAGTTTACCATGATCCTGCACACCCTGCTTCCTATAGTACAGCGTGGAAATTGTGGAACGCCACAGGTGAGAAAAAAGAAAAGACATCTTAGTTTCTGCAGGGGGAAGACGCGTACACACTACACAAGCCTGCGAGGCGTCGTTTCCCCCGTAATGCGACTTATGCTGATAATATAGATGAGAGCTGGCAAACTGATTTGTCCGATTTTCAATCCATTAAA
>NW_026267371.1:348491-350402 GCF_000697945.3 Frankliniella occidentalis | reverse complement strand
AAATTAATATGTTTATTTTTGGGCCACTTTCGTGATAGAAACTCCCTCTAGCGCCTAAACGGTGAGAGATAGAGCAAAACGGACAAAATTTTCGCCCGAAGGGTTCTACTTTGACGAGTTACCCCTTAGGAGCTCATAAAAAAATATTTTTTTTTCTGACTTTTTTGACCTACCCCTTTTTCTTTGATACCTCCTTTCAGCCCCTTAGGGTTGATTGCCAGGATTTGCCGTAGGCGTTTCGTTTTCTAGGAGTGAACCTTACGATACCCTGAAAATTTGAAGTCTGTAGCACATCTCCTTCTAGTGGAACAGACAGACAGACAGACACACAGACAGACACACAGACACACAGACAGACACGAGGTCGTTTGCATAAGCCCGCTGGATAGCTTTTTCAAAGCAGAAGGGCGGGCTAAAAATTGTAGTAGTATTTAGTTTTGCCGATAGATGGCGTTCAGTGCGTCACCGTAGATACTCCATGCTTCAATGTCTTAAAATTTTACAAAACAAATTTTAAAATTGTGGTAGTATTTAGTTTTGCCGATAGATGGCGTTCAGTGCATCACCTGAGATACTCTATGCGTTTAATTTCTTACCTCTCGAGATGATCTTATACCGTAACTTAGTTAGGTAGGCGTGGATTTCTTCTGCAAATCAACGAGACCGCCATGGCTCACGCATTTTGTGACATGCAAATGCTCAGGGGCTATGGAGGTGAATTCATTATGAAGGAGTTTAGCCGGTACAACTCGCAATGGGATCTTAGTCACACGGTGCATTTTCTACCACCGTATAATGACACATTCCTCCCTCGCAAGTACAAACGCCACAACACCTATGTCACACAGTTCATTCATGGACTTAAGTGGGACAGTGGCTTCATCCCCTACGAGCAGTGCTCGCAGAAAATCCGCGATATGGTGGACTGTTTTTAGTTCATTTATGTCAAAGGCAGTGAGAAAAAAACCCTACTGGAAAAAATAGTCCCTGACAAAGTTGTCATTGACATTGAGAAACTAGGGTGCCCCAGACTTAATAAACTCCCTCAGATGTTTGTGCCCTACCACGGTCCAGAGCACAGCGTATTCCCTTACCGCTCATGCGCGTGTCTTAACGCACGACGTATCGGTATGTGGTACGAATTCACATTGGTATAATACAAATTGTACGGTTTTGCATAGGCCTCTTTCGAGGGGGAAGGATTTACCGCAAAAAAATTCTAACGAGCGTTGCAGCATGCCTCCTGGGCGCGCATGGAAATGCTGCTTATAAAAAAATAAAAATTGACTTCAACTATATCCAGATATTTGTACAGCTGCAGCCGACCATGGCAAGTTGTAAAGGCTGCAAGGACTCCTCACTGTCCTCTACTGGCTTCCATGTCACCTGAAGACATTCTTCACTTAAGGGGAGGAGTCCCGTGATTATTTTTCGGGGATCTCTGATGAGAGACATTAGTTTGTCATAACTTTGTACAAGTTCAGTCTTGGGCCACACAAAATAAAAAAAATGTTAGATTGGTGGAGGGAATCGAACCCGCGTCCTCCTATACGTTGAAGACCACGCGTTATTCCCCTCGGCCAATCTGACATCTTGTCTGAGCTCGAAAAAAACACATACAAAAACTTAGTGTCAGGGGTGGGATTCGAACCCACGATCCCATACTGGGAAGCAGACGAGAAGTCTACCGCCTTAGACCACTCGGCCACCCTGACATACCATCTTCGATCACACATGCTCTACTTAAGTTAGGCCCTGATACGACGCCATAAGAATCCTCGATCACTTAGGCCCCTAGGTTAGGTACGAGTTACCACCTGATAAGACCGCCCCGTCACTTACGCCCATAGGTTAGGCCCCTAGGTTAGCCCCTGATAAGATCTACCTTAGGTTCGGGGTTAGCCACTGATA
>NW_026267371.1:346641-346944 GCF_000697945.3 Frankliniella occidentalis | reverse complement strand
TTTTATTTTATGCGTTATTGATGTCTTTTCAAAATACGGTTGGGCTGTTCCTCTTAAAGATAAGTCAGGTCCCTCTATTGTAAAGGGTTTTGAATTTATTTTCAAAGACACTAACCGCAAACCAACGCGCCTATTTTCTGACAAGGGAAAAGAATACATGAACAAAATTTTTCAAAAATTTCTGAAAGATAATGACATTGTGTACATTCACACACATAATCCTGACATTAAATGTTCCGTGGTGGAGCGCTGGCAGCGCACCATCAAGTCGAAACTGTTTAAGCGGTTTACACACACGGGTAA
>NW_026267371.1:346336-346591 GCF_000697945.3 Frankliniella occidentalis | reverse complement strand
AGCCGTAGCATGGGGCGCCTGCGGCGCCCCTAAGGGGGGGATAAGGTAAAAGCCCAGCTGGGGCAGAGGGCGCCTGCGGCGCCCCTAACTGGGAGACGGGGTAAAAGCCCAGTCGGGTTATGGGGCGCCTGCGGCACCTCTAAGCGGGGGAACAGGGTAAGAGCCCACCCGGGGCATGGGGCACCTGCGGCTCCCCTGGCGGGGAACGGGGTAAGAGCCTGGCCGGGACATGGCCAAGCACCAAGCCGACAAGCC
>NW_026267371.1:343324-344521 GCF_000697945.3 Frankliniella occidentalis | reverse complement strand
AAGCCTTTTGAGTTGAGCAGTGTAGTGGTCGGTTTTCCGTGCCAAGGTTACTCGAGGATACGCACTTCTTAGCGTAACTGGTTTGTGTAGGGTCAGCCTTTTCAGTAGCTAAACAAGGTTGTTTGGTGTTTTTTTCAGATACGACTTGTAATTCCTCAAGATGTCTTCAATAGGTACAGAGCAAGACATGGAATCTTTCAGTGGAGAAATCAGCCTCCTAGTGACCATCACCATCCCAACCAGCAACGGTTACAATCTTGTTTTACCAGCCGAGAACCAAGCTCCCACTACCCCACAAATAACGGAATCAGCCTCAAGCTCCAGTGTATACAAACCCTACCAAGATGACGCACACAAGCCACAGGAGCAAACTGAAACACCCGAAGCAGGAAACAGCCAGAAAACCACCTTTTTCAAACAACCAGACAACAGCAAGAAAAGAAGCCGTTCAAGTTCAAACCCCGAAAACAGCCAGAACAAGGCGGATGAAGAGCTGAAAAAATTCAGACAAATAAAAAAAACAAGAAAAATCAGTAGAAGCAGGGGGTAGAAACGAGGCGCTCCGGCCGTCCACCATGCGCGCCCCCGGCCGCGCGTGAGCCGGTCCGTGCACTCCCTGTTTCTTCTCACATTTTAACATGGTTTGATACTTGGGCCAACCGCAACAGTAGTATCGGTCGAAAGGGGAAAGTTCAAACTTTACAAAGGTACCACTAAAATCCACCTCCGACCTCATTCCATCGAGAAAATTTGATTTTAGTGAACCCGCAGGCCGCCCGGAGACGCCACCTGCGCGCAAACGAAACAAATTTCCACGAAATAGGCGCAACTGCATTTTAAAGCGAGTGTAGCCCTAAAAAGATTAATAAACGAGCTTTTGGCTGGGATAGGTGTCCTTCCCGTTAGATCGAAGGATAGCCTAGATTTTATAAATATACGGAGATGTGAAACCGGCAGCCATTTTGGTTTTGCAACTTTGATATACATTTTAAAAATACCCAAGTGTTTACAGCGAAGCAGGAGGTAGCCTATGCTGAGCAACGTTTTATGAGCTTTCGAATGCCGTTCGAGGTTGTATTCAAAACTAATGCCGATTCAGTTAAAATTTGAGATTTACTCAGGAGTTCGTGATAACCTCCGGAGGTGCCGCCGACATTGAGATCGTTCAAACATGAAAACAACTTACCTCTGGTATAA
>NW_026267371.1:342356-343274 GCF_000697945.3 Frankliniella occidentalis | reverse complement strand
TATGCCAGGCGCGTCGCAGCGTAACAGTGTTTCGTGAGGTATCGCGAAGCCTGTTACGCGAGACGTGGTCTGGCGTACATCTACCTTGTTTTAAGTTAAAGAAAGTCAATAATTGTGACGAACGGACATCCTAAAGGGTTCCCACTGAGTTGCGCTTCGCGTCGCGAACTCGCTCCGCGAATTAGGACCTACGGTGGACCCGCGGTACCCGAGACAAAAAAGGTCTCAGCGTCCATATTCGGCCGAGATAACGACGGAGATAAGCTTTCAGACGACTTTGAGCCCTGAGACCTTTTTTTCTGCGCTCCAATCTCGACTTCCAGTGTGTAGGCAGCACTGTCGGGTTGCCTGAGAACACTTTCGAACAGACGGAGTACCCGTGGCCCCCTAGACAAAAAAATCTCAGCCTCCAAAGTCGGCCGAGATCACACCGGAGATAAGCTTTCGGCCAACTTTGAGCCCTGAGACCTTTTTTCCTGGGCTCAAATCTCGACTTCCGGTGTGTTGGCAGCACTGTCGGTTTGCCTAAGAACATTTCAGGACATACGGAGTACCCGGGGTACCCGAGACAAAAAAGGTCTCGGCATCCAAAGTCGGCCGAGATCACACCGGAGATAGGCTTTCGGCCCACTTTGAGCCCTGAGACCTTTTTTCCTGGGCTCAAATCTCGACTTCCGGTGTGTTGGCAGCACTGTCGGGTTGTCCAAGAACACATTAGGACCTACGGAGTACCTGGGGTACCCGAGACAAAAAAGGTCTCAGCCTCCAAAGTCGGCCGAGAAAACGACGGAGATAAGCTTTCGGCCGACTTTAGGCCCTGAGACCTTTTTAGCCCGCCCTTCTGCTTTGAAAAAGCTATCCAGCGGGCTTATGCAAACGACCTCGTGTCTGTGTGTCTGTCTGTGTGTCTGTCTGTCT
>NW_026267371.1:339910-341601 GCF_000697945.3 Frankliniella occidentalis | reverse complement strand
GTCGGGCCGCAGGCCCGACCATCGCCGCCGGCAGGCCAAGCAGGCCCGGCCCCTGCCGAACGGAGTTGCCGGCGCAGCGAAGCGAAGCTGGCAACTTCGTTTGGCGGAAGGGCGGGCCTGCTTGTTTTCTGGGCTCAAGCCTCGATCTCTGGTGTGTTGGCAGCACTGTCGGGTTGCCCAAAAACACTTTCGAACAGACGGGGTGCTCGTGGCACTCGAGACAAAAAAGGTCTCAGCTTCCAACGTCGGCCGAGATCACACCGGAGATAAGCTTTCGGCCGACATTAGGGCAGAGACCTTTTTTTCTGGGCTCAAATCTCGACTCCCGGTGTGTTGGTAGCATTGTCGGGTTGCCCGAGAATACATTAGGTTCTACGAAGGACCCGCGGTACCCGAGAAAAAAGGTCTCAGCCTCCAAAGTCGGCCGAGATCACGGTGGAGATAAGCGTTTGGCCGACTTTGAGCCCTGAGACCTTTTTTTCTGGGCACAAATTTAGACTTCCGGTGTGTTGGCAGCACTTTCGGGTTTCCCCTAGAACACTTTCGAACAGACGGGGTACCCGTGGCACCCGAGACAAAAAAGGTCTCAGCCTCCAAAGTCGCCTTGGATGCTGTTTGTGGCGTTGTGTTTTTTGATGCCAAGACGTGTGTGGGGGACATGAGGGTGTGGGGGGTGGGGGATACACCCAAGAACAGTGCCTGACTGCGTGTATTTCATTTTGGCTTCATCTGCGCTGAAAAAAAGGAAAAATATAAAAAACGTTAACACTCCGCGTTAACAAAGAGACGATCCGAATAAAAGAAAATCTTATATAACATTATTGTTACTAATTAAATACGTTGTTGCTTTCTAGAGCTAGAGTGGTTACGACTTTTTGTTCTGAGATTCACGTTGTTTTCGTCCCTCTTTGCTGACACTGACCCTGCAAGACCCCAAATGCGGAACAAAATCGAGGACTAACACTTCTTATGAGTTCCATTGCGAGTCCAGGCAGTTGTTGGTCGGCGACGTTGTGATCGCCCTCGCTTTGGACGAGCGCTAGACCGAGCAACCAGAGGTACTCGTCGTTGGAGTCGAGGAATCGGGGGCCCTGCGCCCTGCCCTGGCCTGGGCCACCTTCAGGTCAGGCTTAGAGGAGTGTTGAGTGTATATTGTTTGTGGGGCTGGGAGCGCCTGGATGGGGGGTGGCCTAGCGCACAGTACTGATTGTTGGCGGGCGGGGGGAAGTTGGGACGAAGCATAACGCACCGCTCCCCCGCGCGCCAAACCTGCTGGTATAGACTGGATCGTCTAAAAACCGTCGAAAGTCGATTCCGTGTATGGTTGGATGGGTTGGTTGGCCAACTGGATGGCCAACTTCGCTTACGTGAAATCTGTTGGCTTCATCCAATGCATCAAGTGAAACAAAATTCAAGCATCCACCCACAGATTCGGCAAGTCTTTTCTCATTAGTTTTATGTGCCATCAGCATCAGATCCGAAGCGTGCCTCCTCCTGCCTGACCCGCGGCCGCCGCGGTGCGGGCCGAAGTTCCCGCCGCCCCACGCCACGCACGCTGGGGCTAGTAGAGAGCGTCGGATCGGGCGTCACCAAAAGGGGGGGGGGCGGGGAGGGCGCTTGACGTATTTATCTGTTCGTTGAGCTTGTATTTCTCGTATTTGTGAGGTCGGGCGCCGGGGCATGCTCACGCT
>NW_026267371.1:327643-335295 GCF_000697945.3 Frankliniella occidentalis | reverse complement strand
GAGCTTTCGAATGCCGTTCGAGGTTGTATTCAAAACTAATGCCGATTCAGTTAAAATTTGAGATTTACTCAGGAGTTCGTGATAACCTCCGGAGGTGCCGCCGACATTGAGATCGTTCAAACATGAAAACAACTTACCTCTGGTATAATCAAGAGTCCGTGTTTGCAGAGGTTATGGTCCACCGTAATATGCAATAATATGTGCACAAACTGACAACCAGCAACGATAAATAACTAAATATAAACTTCTGTCACTGACGCTGTTGTTGTAATCCAGCAGAAGCGCACCGACGCAATGAGAAATCGAGCGGTCGACGGAGTCTACAGCTTGTCAACTATTATAGCAGTCTGGTAACTGGAAATCGCATGCAAACACACCAGACCTATTCTTATATTTTTATTTGTATTTAGAAGCTAGTAGAAGGTGTCAAGGCTGATCTGCGACTTTCTACAATCAATGCGTGTTGTTGTCAGCGTTAACTGCTTCATTTCTCATACCGTCGGTGTGCTTCTGCTGGATTACAACAACAGCGTCAGTGACAGAAGTTTATATTTAGTTATTTATCGTTGCTGGTTGTCAGTTTGTGCACATATTATTGCATATTACGGTGGACCATAACCTCTGCCAACACGGACTTTTGATATTTTATACCAGAGGTAAGTTGTTTTCATGTTTGAACGATCTCAATGTCGGCGGCACCTCCGGAGGTTATCACGAACTCCTGAGTAAATCTCAAATTTTAACTGACTCGGCATTAGTTTTGAATACAACCTCGAACGGCATTCGAAAGCTCATAAAACGTTGCTCAGCATAGGCTACCTCCTGCTTCGCTGTAAACACTTGGGTATTTTTAAAATGTATATCAAAGTTGCGAAACCAAAATGGCTGCCGGTTTCACATCTCCGTATATTTATAAAATCTAGGCTATCCTTCGATCTGACGGGAAGGACACCTATCCCAGCCAAAAGCTCGTTTATTAATCTTTTTAGGGCTACACTCACTTTAAAATGCAGTTGCGCCTATTTCGCGGAAATTTGTTTCGTTTGCGCGCAGGTGGCGTCTCTGGGCGGCCTGCAAGTTCACTAAAATCGATGGAATGAGGTCGGAGGTGGATTTTAGTGGTACCTTTGTAAAGTTTGAACTTTCCCCTTTCGACCGATACTACTGTTGCGGTTGGCCCAAGTATCAAACCATGTTAAAAAGTGAGAAGAAACAGGAAGTGCACGGATCGGCTCACGCGCGGCCGGGGGCGCGCATGGTGGACGGCCGGAGCGCCTCGTTTCTACCCCCTGGTAGAAGACCTGGCAAACCTCAGAAACATGGTTGACAAAGAAACAGAGAAAGATAAGAAAAACAAAAAAGAAAGACCACCACTAAAAGTCCAAATGCCAGTCGATCCCCGGCTGAACAAAGAAAAGAAAGACAATCCACCACCGGTAGTACTGGACAAAATCGACACCTTCGGCAAACTGCAGGAACTTCTCCTGAATGAACTTGGGTCAGGGAAATTCGAGGCAAGACCCAGAGGCAGAGGCATCGTCCTACACACAACCACTATCGAGAACTGGCAAAGGCTAAAAGGCTAAAATCTTAGCCAGCGAAGGCTACGACTTCCACACCTTCTCAGAAAAATCACAACGACCATTACAATACGACATAAGGCCCATCCACCACAGTGTGCCCCTGGAGCAGATAAAAGAAGAACTCGAAAATATGGGTTTCTGCCCTACACACCTTTACAGAAAAGGTCAAACCATTGCCGTTGACTTAGTAAACAGCGTACAGCAGATGGAAATACTGCAGCTAACCAATTTTATGGACTGCAAAGTGGCAGTTTCTAAGAGGTTCTCAGAGGAACCGTGCTGCCCCAAATGCGAGGGTGACCACACAATATTCGAGAAAACCAGATGCAAGGCTTACAAGGAAGAAATCGAGAAAATTGAAAGAAACAAGAGCAAAACCCGACAGACCCCGGCGACCACACCCGCTGCCACTCCAGCCACAGCCGGGCAAAACACAACCTTCTCATTTGCGGATGTAGTAAAAGGTATTGCTCAAAACATGGGGGAAACTGTGAACAAGGCCCTGAAAAATGAGAATCCACCAAACAGAAAAAAGACTGAAAAAGAAGACCAGGGGATAATCTAAACCCTTCTCAACATCCTCAAACACGACATCCTGCCTGGTATTATAACCGAGATCAAGAACTGGCTTCTCAACACAGGAATCTAATGGCTCAAGGACCAATTGAAAGATATTATACCAGCAATTATCAACCTGATTACGCAATGATGACAAAGGGAAAAGATGGCCCACGGGCCCAGAGTCAAGAAACTCGTCCCGACCAAAAAACCGCACTAAAAAAGGCCAAGGTCCACCCGCCAAGAAGCGTGGCAGTGCTCCCCCCACCACCAGCCCTCCTCCAACAAATGGGAAAAGATGGCCCAAGGGCCCACAGGCACGTACCTGAACCCACCAGCCCCGAAAAGAAACAAAAAGAGGCCAAGGCCCAACCTCCACGAAGAGGTAAAGTTTCAAACCCCGACCACACTCATACACCAACCCCGGAAAAAGATGGTCCACGGACCCTGAGCCAAGAAGCTGATCCCAATCCCCCAACAATAACACCAAACATACCAAAAGAGCCTAAGGGCCATCCTCCACGAAGAGGACAGGTACTACAACATAACTGCTTAAAAATCATTAGCTGGAACACAAATGGGCTTAGAAAAAGGCGCAACGAACTTGAACTTCTCCTAGAAAAACACGACCCTGATGCAGTACTAATACAGGAAACAATGCTCTCCAAACAAACAACAATCGAACCATTTAAGGGGGCATCCTAGTGTAGCGAGCCTAAAATGGGGGTGATTTGCGTAATTAATTTTAGAGAACCCATAGTTTTTAGAACAAAACCGCGTATACCGTTTTGTAGCGCATGCTTTTGACTTTAAAACGCAATGTGTATGACGTCGATACGCCTACCCAAAGTTGAGATATCCCCTGTTGAAAATGGCACTGCAGTGTTGTCGTCTTTTCATGGTGTACCGGATTCCGGCCACACCGTTGGGCTGTTGAGGTTCCTATTTTTTGTGGATATTCCTAACTCTTGTAGGTATGGCATGAACTAGGATATCTGGGATCGGTCACCTCCTTCATCCCGAAAAAAAAAATCAAAACTATGAGAGGTTTAGCTTTTTTTTTCGAAATGTTAACTTTAAGCTGTTTGAAAAAATAGTAAAATTATCCGATCGCAAATATCCTTGTTCATGCCATAACTACGTTCATACAGAGTCTAAAGATTCTTTGTTGGACTGTGTGAGACCAGCGGCTCGACTTTCAATAGGTACACCATGACAAGACGACAAAGCTGCAGTGCCGTTTTCAACAGGGGATATCTCAACTTTGGGTAGGCGTATCGACGTCATACACATTGCGTTTTAAAGTCAAAAGCATGCGCTACAAAACGGTATACGCGGTTTTGTTCTAAAAACTATGGGTTCTCTAAAATTAATTACGCAAATCACCCCCATTTTAGGCTCACTACACTAGGATGCCCCCTTAAAGGATACTGCATTATACGTAAAGAGAGACCGAACAGCTTCAGAGGGGGAGTTGCGATCCTCATAAAAGAATCCATAGACTATACGCCAATTGAGCATCCTGAATCCTCAGTGGAAATCGCAGCAGCAACTCTCTTCATTGGGTCTCAAATCCTGGAAATCGCCTCCATCTACCTGACGCCTTGTAACAGAACAAAAAAGAAATATATTCAAAACATCAAGATTCCTAAACACCAATTCGTCTACGCAGGGGATCTAAACGCCACAAATACGAACTGGTGCCATGAGGAAACAAACCTCTACGGGAAATGGGTAGAAGAGTGGACGGATATGAACAATCTCATTGTTCAAATACCAGACCATCCACCAGATTAGCAAACAGAAGCAATGACAGAGACAATACTCGACTATCGGGGGGTCGCCGACTCGCCTGAGCCCTGCACCCAGTACTATATATTATAGGTATTATAAAAGTATTATAGAATATTATAGGTATCATAGAGTATTATAAGTATTATAGGCTATTGCAGGATATTATAAATGTTACGGTATTACAGCTAGTATTATAGGGTATTATAAGGTACTATACAGGGTGACAGGTAATTTTTGGAAGCTGGAAGTTCCACTGACACACTCAAAGTGCTCTTAATTACTGAAGATTCACATAGTTGACTACTTAAGCCCTAGATCACAGTTGAGCCCCTAGTTTTAAGCATGTTGTATCTTGTTAGTTTTTAGAGAGCTATAACGATTCAGTTGATAATAACTGGTTAGGTATTTTGTATATTGGTTCCTATTTAAACAAATCTAACATAAAAAGAGTTGCGTGAACTTCTGGTTTGTGAAGAAACCACAACTTTTCATACTTGAGTCAGTTATTCCAATTATTACTGAACATGCAAGATTTCTGAAAACAGAATACCTATAATACCTTTCCGTTACTTTCAAAACATTTGGTAGACAAGTCATTTTGGGCTAAACCAATGAAAGTTGCAGAAAATTATTATTTAAGATAAGAAAATAATTTGGTTCCATATGGTAGACAAAGGTTTGCTTCCGATTCCCTAAATGTCGGGACGAAAAAAGGGGGGGAAAGGGGGGAGTGGGGCAGGTGGTGGTGTGGCCAGGACCGGGGGTACGTGCCAGTGCGCCGATTGAGGGATTAACGCTGGTGGCTGGCCGGGTTTTCCTGGAAAAGGGAAAACCCGACGACTCCGGGCCCGGGCGTACTCAAAGAGCATCCGAGGCTCTTTAGGCGTACCCATGGTGTAGCCGTGGGCGTACCTGAGAAAACCTGAAACTAAGAACACACTAGAGTCGCTTTACGGGTGCTCTTAGCGAACTTTAAAAGGAAATACTTCAGGATTTGCAGGATTGCAGGGTATTATACGACAATAGTATAGGTATTATAGAAAATTATAGGTATTACAGAATATTATAGTTATAATAGAATATTATAGGTATTATACGGTACTATAAGGTCCGCCTCGGAAGAATATCAAGTGAACCCAGGTAGCGCCTGGGTACCGCGCCAAGGCGGGGCTCGGGGCGGAGCGCTCCGGCGGCCGGCGGGCCGTTCGCCTGTTCCGATCGAATTGTGTTCTGTTCGAAAAACGTTTATATGTTCGCGTGATGAAAGTCGGTTCCTGATTGTCTGCGTGAAGCTTATGGAGCGTGAAAATCACGCATGGCGTGAAAATCACGCTTGCGTTTCGTGAACTCTGTATCCACACTATTCTAACCATTCCAACCGTATACGATATTCCTTTTCCAGCGTCGAGTCCTTTATGGAGGAAACCCAGCATCAGGCAAGCTTTCCCCTCCTCACAGAGCAGGAACTGATGCAAGAACATACAGAGGATGAGGTGCGGGCCGAGGCCCGCACAACAGCAGAAGGCCTGCTCGAGGCCATCTACATGGCGCGCTTGGAGTTTCAGCGGATGCGGGGTGGCTGCCAATTAGCAGAGGCCGAGTTTCACGGTTATCCTACAGAGGGACTTTCAGAAGACTTACAATTAAGGTGGGTGCACTTCCGTCATCGCTGCATGAACGGGATTATACAACTCACCACGCCAGTATCGCGCTTATGGATGCCAACCCAACAGACATAGTGTGGGTGAAAAGGGAGGAGCAAGGCAGGGCGGGGCAGGCGGGGACCTGGCGCCTACGGCTTAACAATGTGATGTTATCAACGAGCTGCTTAAGCACCCAGTGCGTGCCCAGGTAGGCGTGGTGGGTAGACCGGGCCGGGCTGGCGGGGCGGGCGGGGACTTGGCGCCTTCGGCTTAACAATGTGCTGTTATCAACGAGCTGCTTAAGCACCCAGTGCGTGTCCAGGTAGGCGTGGTGGGCTCGATTTGCTGCCGATCCGGACCGGGGGCCAGGCAGGCCGCAGTAGGGGTGCCGGTTAAGGTCTAATCGTGCCACATCCTATGCCCACCGTGGGGCTGCAGGGTTTAAATTACCGAGATTTATGTCGTGTCTTTGGTTGCAGGCTTGACACGTTAAACGAAAGCAGAACCATTGCGACTGCGAGCGAACTTCAGAAAATTGCACAGTGTGACTTGTCATGTTTGGTCGAGGTGCTCCATGAATTCTATCTAGAAAGTGAGCTCCAAATAGAGTATTTAATCTCTGAATTTAACAGTGTTTATGTAAGAAGACAGCGGCTCAAAAATATGAGGTACATTTTAATGTCAATAATATGTTACTCTTCACCGTCAGCGTCTGTGGATTCACATTCTATGATGAGACTTTGTGCTTAACCCAAGTGTTTTAATATTTTTCTTTCAGTTTTGGTTTGAGAATACGTGCCTATGCCCATGTTTCCCTAATTTAAGTAATTCATTGTATGCAATCTTACATTTTATAACTATATATATTGTTAATGATTTCTCTCTAGTTTTGTTTTGAGACTCGTGTTTATGTCAAAGTTAACGAAATGTTTGTCATTCATGATTGTTTGTCTCCTTGTTTGTTTGTGTTCTGAGAACACACATTATATTCTTCTCCAACTTCTATTTAATTGTTTTGTCTGATCCCTTCCACTGTAACATGTACAGAAAAAATGAGACAGATTTGTGGTTAATCTTTTCCTTTATTTGGCCCATATGTGCTTAACACTTAATGCAAAAGAAATAACAATATTCCCAAATGTTATCAGAATCCATAAAGGAAAGTTCACATAAAAGATTCAGATAGATTTTTTCTCAAGGACATAACTATAACAAAAACTAGATGCCCATTTCTAAAATATAAACTCAATGTATGAAGTAAAGCACGCAAAAATTAAAAAGTAACTGACACAAAAGCATTTCACGTTGACCGTTAGCGCTTTCTTTGATAAAAGCACACACATTCCAAAGAAAAAGAAACGATCAATTTTCATACATTGAATTCTCCCATCAACAGAAGATGTTTATCAGGCGGTACAAAGCAACCAGTTACTCGATGTTATTTTACCACTCCAGTAAGGTTTTAAACACCATGAGAAAACACAACCCTGATACAGAAAATTAGACTATCTTCAAAATACATGAAAATCAGAGTAAAATATAATGACAACACCATCTCATTTGGCCATAGGATACTTTCAAAATATAAGGTGAATCTTGACCTCACAACACTCAAGTTCAAATGTATGGAAACATTGCCAGGGGTGATCCAGTAATTGACAACATAAACAGTACTAGAATTGCCAAAGTAGACTGCAAATGCAAAGTTTTACATGCCATTCCGCCCCTGCTTTAGCTCGGTTGATCCAAGAAGCATGAAGGGCAGAAAGCTTAATGAAACATGGTTGATACACTGCTGTAGACTGATTTGAAGTGTTGCATCAATCTGTCCATCAAGTACAGGTGAATTGTTTCTGCTCGCCATATTAAAGGTGGAACACAGTAATACATCACCAATCATTTAAAATTTTGCTATGAGGGATGCAGCCCAGGTTTGCTAATGCAATATATGTGTTTTCAACAATCTTGCAGACTTTTTTGAGCCTCTATGAGGGACCCACCAGAACCCATAATTTTTCTGTAAACCCATAAAGTAGCACTAAAATGTGTTCCAAATTTGTGAAAATATGTCTAA